>NC_090650.1:248424312-248724312 GCF_040937935.1 Hyperolius riggenbachi
GCTTTAAGGCCAAGCTGCAGGGCCGCACAACTCAGCACACAAGTGATCCCCCCCCTTTTCTCCCCACCAACCCTCTCTGTTGGTGGGGTCTGATCGCTCCCCCATGTTTATTTTTTTTTAAATAAATATTATTGTTTTTTTTTTTTAAAACCCTGTTTCTTTAAGTTTATTCCCTCCCTCCCTCGCTCTCTCCCTCCCCACAGCCAGCCAATTATGGCGATCGGCTGTCATAGGCTTCTGCCTATGAGAGCCGATTGCTCTCTTGTCCCCCATGGGGACAGCCGTGTCACACGGCTGTCCCCAGTGCAGCGCTGCTGCTCATCGCAGCGCTGCACCTAGTAAATAGACGGCGTGATCGCCGTCTAACAGTCTCCCGAGCGGCAATAGCCGCTCGGAGACTGAAGGCGGGGCGGAGCTCCGCCCTCCGAGCATGAGATGCGCGCGCACCATGCGCGCGATCTCATGCAAAACAGAGCCCCAGGACTTTACGCCAATTGGCGTTAGGCGGTCCTGGGGCTGCCGCCGCGGCCACGCCTACTGGCGTGACGCGGGCGGCAGAAGGTTAAGGACCAGACACTTTTTTTTTATTTTAGTGCTGTGATCACTGTGATTGGCTCACAGAGATCACAGGCAGTGATCACAGGGTCAGAAACAACTGGCGCACGGAGCTCAGCTGTTAGTAGGCAATAGCAATAGTGATGGGACATTAAAACTGTGCCCTAGCATGATTAAGAGCCTCCATGCAATATGTAGATTTCAATTACCTGGGTCTGGAAGAGGTTAAAGGACAACTGAAGCGAGAAGTATATGGAGGCTGCCATATTTATTTCCTTTTAAGCAATACCAGTTGCCTGGCAGCCCTGCTGATATATTTGGCTGCAGCAGTGTCTGAATAGCACCAGAAATAAGCATGGGGCTAATCTTGTCAGAATTGACAATGATGTTGGAATAAAACTTGATATGCACATGCTTGTTCAGGGCCTGTGGCTAAAAGCATTAGAGGCAAAGGATCAGCAGGATAGCCAGACAACTGGTATTGCTTAAAAGGAAACAAATATGGCAGCCTCCAAATCCCTCTCCTTTCAGTTGTCCTTTAAAGATCTGTAGCACAGTGTTCCTCTCTACCCTGCCTACCAGAAGCTACTCCATTATGCACCACATCATTGTCCCTCATCCTCTCCTCATAGCAACAACACATGTCACTCTGCTATAGTAGAGCAAGGCGTCTATACAGCACTTATTCCCTGCAGTGCTGTCCACTTGCCTAGTGGATTCAGCTTAATCCTGGCAGGCAACACTGATGGTATTTGTGTAAGTAGTTCTAGTTCCTCAGCTCAGCCACTTCTGATCATGTGATCAAAGTTTCAAGGCATGATCTTTAGCTACCTCCTTTAACACATAAAAGGCAGCATTTGAGCAGTCTCATTACTAAGTTGTTTGATGGTATTTTATATCTGTGCCCGGAGACGTGCTTCATGTTTTCATGATAGTATTAAAATATTATCATCAATGGTACTTTCTCAGTATTATTGTCTACTGGGAGGTCTTGACACATACAATGCTTATATCGGTCTACTCCTCATGGGGGAGACATTGAGTTGCATTGAGTTGCTGTCATTTCAATGATGAATACACTGTCTATGAAAAGGAACTGTCTATGCAGTTTTTAGGACTATTTTGGTTTGGAGACTCATGCAATTACATTAACAGGAGCAATAGATATATATTGGCCCATAGATATATACAGTATATTGATTTGTTTAAAAAATGTACCTATTTTTGTGTGTGTGTGTTTAAACCAGACACATTTTACTGCATTGGACAACATCCTAACAGTCCCTTCTGGATTTTATTACATAGTTACCTGAATTATAAGCGTGGTTCACTTGCACTAATTGTGCATTTCAGATTGTGAAGGGGTAAGGCACAGGAAGAGCTGTCTGAGAAGTTCACAGCCTGAAGCTCAGGAGGTCTGTGCTATAGGAAATGGCCCCCAACTATCAGCTAATCAAGCAGCTACGATTATGCACAGACATACACAAGGAGCTCCACTGAGTGTCTACACAGCATTAACAAACCCTGTGCGCTTAGGTTTGTGTTTTAAAATGATATTTTTTACAGATCTTAAAGAGACTCTGTAACAACATTTTCAGCCTTTTTTTTTCTATCCTATAAGTTCCTATACCTGTTCTAATGTGGTCTGTCTTAAGGTGACCATACACTGGTCGATTTGCCATCAGATCGACCAACAGATAGATCCCTCTCTGATTGAATCTGATCAGAGAGGGCTGCCTTTACTGCAAACATATTGTGCCTCGATTTCACTTTGAAACCGATCACACTCTGTGGAGCTGCCGCCGCCCCCCGTCAGGTATACATACCTGCTCCGGCTGGCGCGAGCCCCCGCTGTCACTGCTGCTCCTTCTCCTGCTGGGCTCCAGGTTCTGGCTGGCTTCACTTCTTTCTGTCCGGGGAAGTTTAAACAGTAGAGGTCGCTCTACTGTTTAAACTTCCTGTCGAGACAGAAAGTAAGTCAAGCCAGCCGGAACCCGGAACCCAGTGGAGAAGGAGCAGTGGGGACAGAGGGGATACGTGCCGGCGGAGCAGGTAATGTATTGCCGCTAGCATCGGTTGTCGGGCATTTGAACGCCACTATCGACGCACACTCCCGCCCCACCGGCGATCGAGCAAATCTTCCGCACGGACTGATCGATGGGAACGATTGATTTCAGAAGGAAATCGATCGTTCTGTCAGTGTTTGCACAACGATTTCATGGCAGATTCAATCACAGTGATTGAATCTGCTGTATATCGGCGGGAAAATCGTTAGGTGTATGGGCCCCTTTACTGCAGCCTTTCCTAGTTGCACAGTGGCTGTATTATCTCTGTTATATAATCTAATCTTCTTTCCTCTGACGGCTTTGTCGGGCTCAGACACTCAGACAGGAATCTGCTGCTCTGCTGTGACAGGATAGAAGCTATACACACCCTCTCCACGCCCCCTGCAGGCTCTGTGTGAGTCACAAACAGAGCTTCTCGGAGCCTATTACAAGCTTTTAGCAGCCATGTCTTTTGTTTGTAAACACTGCCTAAAACTGGCAATTACAAGCCAGGATCGCAGCAGGGAGTGGCAGAAACAGCACAGAGGGGCCCAGGAGAACATAATGAATAGAATGGTATGCTTTCTATTGTAAGAATTTTAGAGTACAGATTCTCTTTAAATGAACCACAGCCTGACGTTTATTTACATTAGTACACAAGATAATTAAATACTTTTAGCAGAACAATCAATATAACCAAGAAGAAACCCATGAGGAAATCACATTCCAGTGGTTTTATGAATCTAAATTTAACACACTGCTTAATTCTGGCACATCCTTGTAAGAGAAAAATGTGAAGCTAAGATGAGGAAAAGAGAATAGGGAAATATAATTCTGGTCTGATATGGAGCGTTTGTGGCCCAGGGCAGGCATTAAAGTGGGATTTAATTCCCTAAACTAAAATGTAAGTACCCATCTATCTTTAGGGACATAAAAGAACATTTAAAAGCATTTCATGTGTGTTAGAATATTTACTTTTAATACAGAGAGCAGTACAAGTTTGGTCTCCTCACTCTGCCCCCTCCCCTCCACCTTTGCTTCTTACTAAATACATTTGCAGATGAGCAGAGATGAGCAGTTTGTACTGCTCTCTGCTTTAAAAGTAAACATTTTTTATAAGAAATGCAGGGAATGTTTTTAAATGTTCTTTTCACATCAAGAGTAGGTAAGTACATTTCAGTTTAGGGTGTTTTATCCCACTTTACAGATAACTTTTGAAGTGTATCTCCAGTCACAGGAAAATTATACAGTTTTCAACATGGTTAGACTGGACTTCAGTAGTTTGTTATCATGTACATTTCTTCTCATACTTGTTTGTCTGAAAAGTGATTAAGAAACCTCCTGTACTATGTTATCTGACACAAAACTTAAGCTTCCATAGATAGTGATAGAGCAAGTCAGAGAATATCTTTCTCATCCCCACTCCCACTCTAGTTTTACCTTCTGCAGTATGAGCCTGAGTTGGCTTTACTTTTCCCTCCCTCAATATGATTTAGAACCTAACTAAACGGAGGAAAAAAGAGGAGCACATAAGGTGGTGAAAGAAATCAAGTGTGTACAATTAGTAAAGGCACTTGTTAATTTGGTCAGTAGTAGAATATTGGTAATGTTACTGATATTCTATGATCAACTTCCCCAATCTTAACCACACATTGACAAACCCCTACCTATGCATGACACTAACCGCCCTACTTATGCTTAACACTTACCCCCTCATCTACACCTAACCTCCCCCCTTCCTGCACATAATCCACCACTAACTCCACCCCCCCCCCCCCCATGCTCTTGGGTATACTGTAGATGAGTGCCCTCCACTAATACTTAAACCCCAGTACAACCCTCACCCCCACAATGCTCAGCTATTCGATACCTGAGCGCCTATTACTGCCAGGGACGGAGCAACCATAGAAAAAAATGGGCAATTGCCCCAGGGCCCCAGATCCTGTAGGGGCCCCCAAGGTGTCCCTCACCCATCTTAACTGTTGCTCCCCAGGGACTCTGCAGAGTCTGTTAAGTTGGGAGGTGATTGGGGGAGGGTCAGCAGCCAGCTCAGGGGCCCAGGAGGGAAATGTGGCTGCAACAAAGGGTCTCTAATGGCGCTTTTTGGTCAGGGGGTGTCTGTTGGGGGGCCCCCAGGCTAATTTTGCCCTAGGGCCCAATTGTTACTTGAACCAGCCCTGACTACTGCAAGTGATCTGCGGACAATACACTATGGCCGACCGTACATTCCCAAAGCACAGCGCTAGCTAGGGTCACTGCCACTAGCTGGAATTCAGTTATACCATAGCCAAACTCTGGCCCAACCACTCCCATAGTCCCCACAGATAGCCAGAGTTCAACTATACATTATCCAAACTCCAGAATCTCCAGCATCCACATTACACATTGCGGGTCTGCATAGCTGCAAAATGCATTGTGGCCTATGGTGGTGCCAAATTAACCAGGCCCATTGTGGCCAATTCAATGCCTCTGTAATCAAGAAAAATACCTGTGAGCTGATCTGGGGGTTTTGTGAACAGGCACAAAGGCCAGGTGACTAGCATTTTAGGTTCTGCAAAAGGCTCTTGTTACTTATACTGACTGTTTAAAGGGAACCTAAAGCGAGTAAAATTATTTAAAATAAACACATGATGTAGCTGCAAATGAATATTACATACTAACCTCACCGTCAGTTCCACTCAGAATCTCATCATTTTTCATATTACAGTTTAACAGTGTGCTGACCAGGAAGCTGTTATGGGGTAATGACCATTTTTAAAATGGAGGATAGAGAATTCCATTGATCACAGTGGAGTAGACTACACAGAAGGTAAGTATGACCTGTGTATGCTTATTTTGACTTTTTATTTTCAGTTTAGGTTTAGGTAAAATATGGTTTTGAATTCACTAAGAGAATCTATACTGTCTGATTTGTACAATAAAAAGCATACCAATGGAGTCACTGTGATCTCCTGGATCCCTCTTTTCCGTTTCTGATGCTCCCCATCGCATTCCTGGCTTTTAATTAACAGTTTTATGCAGTGTTTACAAACAAACAACATGGATGCTAACCAGAAAGTGATGGATGTGTAAATATATAGATATATACATACTCACACACACACACACACACACACACACACACACACACACACACACACACACACACACACACACACACACATACACACAAACACACACACACACTAATATGTGTGTATGTATGTATGTGTTTGTGTGTATATATATATATATATATATATATATATACATATATATATGTATATCTGATGTTGTAGTATACTACAAGTTTCTGAACTCCAGTCTGGTCTGGGATTAGTCACAGTTTCTCGGCATGTGACAGGCAGCTCCCTCCCCCCTCAGCCTCACAAACTGCATCACAGACAAACTGAAACAGAGCCTGGAGGGGGCGTGCATAACTTCTCCCTATTACAACAGAGGCAGCCCAATCCTCCCTGGGTCAACAAAGCTTGACAAAGAAAAAGAGGATTAGTTATATTACAGGGACAGTGCAACTAGAAAAGCCTGCAGTAAGCCAGAGCACATTAGAACAGGTATTGGAACTTATAGGATAGAAGAAATAAGGCTGAAAATGTTGTTACAAAGTCTCTTTAACTTGTGCAGATTATAAGAAATCAGATGTGTATGAAACCTTTAAAACTGCCCAAACACTTAAGTTACTGCTATCATAATCTCATAAATGGCATAAATATTTAACAATTTCATTCAGGGGTGTTACTAGACTTAATAGGGCCCCCCTGCAAAAATGATATAATGGATCCCCCTTGGTTCCCGAACACCACGCATGTTGCGTGATTGGTAGCCGGCGAATGGCAACAGAGAGTGTTCTGCTGTGAAGCAACATCTAAAAGCAGTAAAAAAAATTACACATGCTTTCGCACACAGTTTTTGTAAGTAGATGGGGAGGCTTTTTTGCTAATTGGCAGCACTTGTAGTTGGGTAGATAGAGGAGGAGGGGCCCCTAAAGCCACTGGGCCCCCCTGTAATGACAGGGGTTGCAGGGGTGATTGCTACGCCCATGATTTCATTCTAATATGTAAGACGTGGATAATCTGATGCACCTTTCACTGTGCACCATTACAAGTGTACACAACAAGTAGTTAGATTGTTTGATAGAGATGCATTTCCCATATTACTGACTGAAAGGTTGACAGGCAGGATTTGTACAGATGATACAGCTGAAACATATGTTGCCACCAAGAGATTGGGAGTGTATGTCAGCCAATGATTAAAGAAAACAGATGTACTTAGGCTTCCTGATAACTGACACAGCTTTACTTGTATAACAGCTTATAGCTGAACTCCAAGCAGATAACTAAACTTAAAGCTAAAATATATCTACTGTATGTGAAATGTGTTAACTTGTGGAGAATTGTAAATCTTGCTTCCAGTCCAGTGATTTAGCTTGCCTGGCAACACAAAACAGCCTGACTAAGTAGTTTTGTGCTCCGCAGTTGATATCCTCTGAAGTTAAAAGATAACCTCTCTTTAGCACAAAAACATATATAACATATACCATCACTAAACAAGCCTGAGACTGAACTTGTTATGACTTCCTAATACTGGTAAAAATGTCAACATAAATGTGCTGTAAATTATAACAACAGTAATTGATGACATCACAGAATTATCAACATTCTGTTTGTATAATTTGTTTAAATGACTGCACAAAGCAGGAGGTAAAATTTAGCATTCAAATCCCTAAACAGTATTTACTTTTACTATAATGGCCCATTCCATGCACAGGGCATGGGTATACTGGTAATACATACTTTTCAGTTTAACTAATTACCCCACTCAGAACCAGAACGATGCCTGCAGTGTACAGATTCACATGAGCAGTCACAGGTATTTCAGTTTATCACAGCTTTCTAAATCAGTTCCAATATATAAAGATATTCTGGGATGCATTTTCTTCTTAGGAAACACAACATTAAAAGAAAGTTAAAAAAAAAAGTTGTTCCCCAGTTTTCTAACTTGTCATCTCATCATTCTCCTGTAATACAAATCATTCTTATATTGATAGTTAAAGGACAGCTGAAGTGGGAAGAATAGGGACTGGTAAAATACCAGTTCCCTTGCAGCCCTGCTGATCTATTTGGCTGCAGTAGTATCTGAATCACACACCTGAAACAAGCATGCAGCTATGTCAGAAACACCTGATCTGCTGCATGCTTGTTCAGGTTCTATGGCTAAAAGTGTTGAAGGCAGAGAATCAGCAGAACAGCCAGGCAATGGGTATTCTTTCAAAAGAAATTAAAATAGCAGGCTCCATATCTCTCTTGCTTCACTGCAACGGAGTCCACCTGGCTCACTACTGCCCTCCCTCTTCCAGCCCGTGCATGAAACTGAGCAGGAGAAAAAATAAGTCTGATAATATTGGCCTCAATTCACTAAGTTTTATCAAAAACTTTATCAAATGTTTGATAATTTACCTAATGGGTAAAATATAGTTTTGAATTCACTAAGGTGTTATAGATTTATTGAACGTTTTATCGATAAAACGTTAAATAAATCTATAACACCTTAGTGAATTCAAAATTACATTTTACCCATGAGGTAAATTATCAAACGTTTGATAAAGTGTTTGATAAAGCTTAGTGAATTGAGTCCATAGAGATTAAACACTGCTAAAGTATAAATTATTTTTTTGAGTACCTTACAGTCTTACTTTTAGATTTTTGATTTTTTATATACTGTATACCAGAAGTTTAGCTTTAAACCCTAACTACAAAAAGTTGTAGGACATATTTTTATACAAATAGGAAATACAAGTATTTTTGCAGCTATATACACTTTTATTTCAGCTTAACAGCCTCTGTTACTGTTCTTTGCCTTCTTCCCATTGTGCTCCATCAGCTTTGTAAGCCAATGCCGTGTTTCCGTTAATGTTATCAGTTTCATGAAATCTGGTTGACACACAAAGCAGAAAGCATAGAAAGGGCATCTGGCAGTACATCAGGCTTTGCTACCAATATCTTAGATGCCAGAAATGAAAACACGAGTATGCATGCATCACAAACATAATCCCAAAACATAGCAAAGGAAGCAACAACAATGTAACAAATCTCTAGAAAGTTTTTGATGGCATACCGTAAGGTTAACCATGGTCCCATAAGGAAAATATTGTAAAATAAGTGTCTGAAACACACAGCCAAACTTCATTTATAGAAATCCATGAAATATGCTTAAAGTTATTATTTAGTATTTATTTATGTTTATATAGTGCCCAATCTTCTTGTTGCACAATTTGCAATGTCAGTATTCAGTCACAATATTTTGGTATTTCTAGTTGTGTAGCTGTCAGGAAGAGTAGAAATGATCAGGGCAGCAATAATGACACTTCTCTTTTAGACATTTTCCCCGAGGGACTAAACTAAAATCAGTGCCATATTTTTTTTTCTTATTAGCACCACTGCCTCAGATTTTTTTTAATTATTGTTTTGTGGAATACTGTAAGGTATGTTATAATTATATTTGGTAATTATATAATGTTGATGATGGCATGAAAAAAAAAAATAAACTCCCGTCCAGGTACTGTCGACAGTTTAGTAAGCTTAGAGTATCTATTTGTAGAGATTAAGCTGGAGGTCAAGGCCCCAATTCAATAAAGTTTTCTCCCATATAATTTTTTTCTTTCTTTTATTTTTTACTTTATCAATACAACATTTTTTTCAGCTACCAACAGGGAACAATTACTATAAATTGCCCAATATTTGCCCAAACCTGACATGACAATAAACTTGAAAGAAAAGTCTTGGTGTCTCATATTATTATTTTGATATTAAGGAGTAACATTTTTACCAGGAATAGAGCTTAGCAGCCTTAACGGTGTAATGTAAATCCTGTAAATTCAGCTTCACTAAACCCCCCAATAAAAATAAATATTTAAGATTGCAGAATGAGAATTGCTATCAGCATTGTTTGTACTGACAGATAAAAGGTGTTTTGTTTCTTATTTATTTATTTTTTAAGTGAAAGTCTAATTTGCATAGAAACATTTACAGAAACATTTACAGAAACATTTTTACTACTATCATAATGCAAAGCAAAAATTAAAAGGGGCCTAAAATAATTAGTCAGACTAGTACCTATATGTATCTTATCTCATTATGTCACATTTCATACTTACTTTTTAGTTCACCTACTGAAATGTATTTTGCAGATAAGATGCATGAAAAAACACACATTGAGAGAAGAAATACTTATTGCATGATGGTCTAAAGCTGGGTGCACACTTCAAAGTACTGTTGCCTGGCAGGGATCAGGGCACAATCCCATGGGCAACAGTTCAGGACTGAGGCTGTACAGATACTCAGTCACTATGGAGCATGGCAGAGGAACAATGTGTGGGGAACAATGGAGGGGGTGGTGCAAGGGAGGGAAGAATAATGTCAGGATGCACTTGGACGAGATGACCCAGCATGCCGGCTCTCGTGCCCACACATCAAGGACATCATACACACTAGATTCGAACCTGAGATGATCAATACCAGAGTTCTCCAACCCTATCCTCAATGCCCAACAACAGTACATGTTTTGCAGGAAACCACACAATCACAGGTGAGGTCATTAGTATCTCAGCAGAGCTGATTAACTACCTCTGTGGATTTCCACAAAACATGCACTGCTGGTGGGCCTTGAGGACAGGGTTGGGGAACACTTGTCTATATAATGCTAAGTGTGTACGAACCTTAAGTCTCTTGCTAAAAACAGAATTGCATCTAACAGTTAGGAATTCATGCTCTAAATCAGGGGTCTCAAACTTAATTTACCTGGGGGGCCGCAGGAGGCAAAGTCAGGATGAGGCTGGGCCGCATAAGGAATTTCACAATCGTGGCGCATCGGCACCTCTGCTCGCCCCTCTCACTTTCCCTTCACAGAGAGGGGCGAGGAGAGGCGGCGATCCATGCGGCGATTGACGTCAGGAGGGGCAGAGGTGAAGCTGAAAGCTCTGCCCCTTCCAGGAAATGCCAGCAGATTGCCCCCCCGGGCGATTTAGGGTCTCTGCAGCCCTCGTTTAGCAGTGGGGATGCGGCGGATTACTTGGGAGCACTCAAGCGAACTATAAGGAAGCTTTTGCCGGCGAGGGCCACAAAATATTGTATCGAGGGCTGCAAATGGCCCGCGGGCCGCGAGTTTGAGACCCCTGCTCTAAATGGACAGTGATTGGTATTTGCCAATAGCAAATTCTTAATTTAGACTACAGATGTGCCTAGTAAAAGATTCTTGCCAATCTCCATCAACTCTCTGTCTGTATCCTTCCCATCCTTCTCCGGTTTTATCTTTTTCAGCTCTGTCCCCACCCCATCTGCATCAACTCTTTTGTATAATAAGGTATTGTGTGTGGCTAAATACTAAGAAAGAAGTAGATTACTGGTTGAAAAAAAATGACTTAAACATATGAGGATTGAGGAGCAATTTATTTGCAACTACAGTTGCAGAGCTAGTGATAGTCTAACACGTGTAAATGTGTATTCACACAATCGAACTAATAAAATAAGCTGCGTACAAATAGCTGATGACAACAAGCTTGTTTGGGAAAAAGTATCTTATCTTTTTATTATTCTGATGTTCTTTATCTTGACTTAATTAGTGATTCTAGATGCAGAAGGCATTCTTGAATGTGTGAATAGATGAGTACCAAGCTTTTCATTACTCCTACACCTAGATAATAAGACATACCACTCAACGGCGTGGTGAGTGCATCACATTTGCACCAAACTGGGTTAATCTCTTCATTTTATTTATGTTTCATTATTTTTTTTTTTTTTTTTTTTTTTACAATTTACTACATATTTTAAATATGTTACAATGTAGCGTTCCTCAGCCCCAAGTCTTTTAACCCCTTACCCCTCATGCAGTCTGCTGTTACTAGAGCAGCTTAGCTGGCCATTTTGCCCCCCCCCCCCCCCCCCCCTCCTGGACAATACTGTGCACATGGTTCTTGACTTGGGCTGTTCTCTGCAAGAGGGGAGCAGAAATCCTTCCTATTTCCTACCAAAATATGTTTGTACATGTCAAGTAAAAAGGATGCATCCCCACCTCTGGTGCTCAGAAGTAGGTGAGGGCAATCACCCCTATACGAGTAAAAGTTGATCCAGGAGGCAAATTACTGTGGAATCTCTAAGACCCCTTTAATAAGGGATTTTCCAATATACCTCTTCCCCCAGGGGATTGAGTATAGGAATACATCAGTACATCATATCCATTTCTGTAATTAAAAAAAAAATACAGCTACCTAAAAAAATGATTTAAAACTTTGCTCTAATCATTGCAGCCATTTGGGATTGCTGGGATCTTCTGTCTGATTAGATTAAAATACCGCAAAGACTAGTCATATTACTGGATTCAACCTCTATAATGAAATTGCACTGTAGTATAAGTATTCACCTTAACTGTAAGAAGAGATGATGCATGAGATGAACAAATAAGGAGAGATAATCCGTGAGATAAATAGATAAGGAGAGATGAATTGTCAGTTAAGGAGAGCTAAATTGTAAGTTCATAAATATGGTGAGATAATTCAACAGAAAAGCTTTGTGAATCAGTCCCTTTCTATCTCCATCTGGTGCTGCACATTGGACTTATGCTCTGAACCAATGAAAATTCATCCTGGGGTGGCTTCTCAATCATCAGATTAGTTGACCCGAATCAAGAAATTCAAAGATACGTTTTGCCTTGGCTCCCTTCTAACAAAATCTCATCACACTATCTGTTTCAAGTGGTGAAATTAAGACACCAATACATACAGTGCCTTGCAAAAGTATTCATCCCCTTAGCATTTTTCATGCTTTGGTGCCCCACAACCTGGAATGAAAATTAATTTTTGAGAGTTTGCTCCATTTCATTGACAGAACATGCCTACAACTTTGGAGATGGACTATTTGGCTTATTGTGAAGCAAACAACACCCTTTTCAGCAATTAAAGCTGCAAGCCTCTTGACTTGATAACTCTCTATAAGCTTGCTACATATTGTCATTGAGATTTTTGCTCATTCCTCAATTCAAAACTGTTCCAGCTTCTTCATGTTGGGTGGTTTTCGCTTCTGAGTCACATTCTTTAAGTCTGACTACAGATTATCTGTTGGATAGAGGTCTGGGTTTTAACTAGGCCATTCCAACACATTTTAATGGTTCCCCTTAAACCACTCGAGTGTTGCTTTAGCAATAAGCTTTGAGTCATTGTCCTGCTGGAAGGTGAACCTCTGTCCCAACAACCAATCACAGGCTTTGCTCAAGAATAATCCTCTATTTAGCACCATCCATTTTTCCCTTAACTCAGATCAATTTCCCAATTCCTGCTTCTGAAGAACATTCCCACAGCATGATGCTGCCACCACCATGTTTCACTGTGGCGATGGTGTTCTTGGGGTGATAGGATGTGTTGGGTTGCGTCAGACATAGTATTTTCCTTGGTGGTCAAAAAGTTAAATTTAGTCTCATTTGACCAGTGCACTTTCCTCCATACATTTGAGGATTTGCCCACCTGCCGGTTAGCAAACTTAACGCATGCCTTTTTATTTTTAACACTAATTAATAACTTTTTTTCCGGCCACTCTTCCATTAAGTCCAGTTCTGTGGAGTGTATGATTTATTTTGGGGCTATGGACACATTTTCCAGTCTCTGCAATGGATCTCTGCAACTCCTGCAGGGATACCTTTGATCTGTTGGCTGCCTTTTTGATTTATGCCCTCTGTGCGCCAACTGTGAGTTTTGGTGGGTGGCCCTGTCTTTGCAGGATTGTTGTGGTACCATGTTCTTTCCATGTAAAGAATGATGGATTTGATAGTGAAAGCTTTGGATATTTTTTTTATAAACCAACCGTGACTTATACTTCTTAACTACTTTGTCTCTGACTTGTTTGGAGAGCTCCTTGGTCTTCATGGAGTGCTGCCTCTTGCACCATTAGTGGTGTTGAAGCCACTGGGTACTTTTGAAAAGGTTTGCTTATACTGACAGATCAAGTGATACTTAGCTTGCACACAGGTGCATATTATGTGACTTTTAAAGGTAAGTGGTTGCACCAGGACTTTTTAGGGCTAAGGGGTAAATACATATGCACATGCCAATGTTCAGTTTATAATATATATAAATATATATATATATATATATATATATATATATATATATATATATATATATATATATAAATACAATAAAAGGCTTGAACTACTTCAGTTGTGTGTAATGAATTTAAAATATATGAAAGTCTAATGTTTATCAGTACATTACAGAAAATAATGAACTTTATCACAATTCACAATATGCTATTTTTTAAGAAGATCCTGTATATATATATATATATATATATATATATATATATATATATATACACAGTGGGTTGCAAAAGTATTCGGCCCCCTTGAAGTTTTCCACATTTTGTCACATTACTGCCACAAACATGCATCAATTTTATTAGAATTCCACGTAAAAGACCAATACAAAGTGGTGTACATGTGAAAAGTGGATCAAAAATCATACATCATTCCAAACATTTTTTACAAATAAATAACTGCAAAGTGGGGTGTGCGTAATTATTCGGCCCCCTGAGTCAATACTTTGTAGAACCACCTTTTGCTGCAATTACAGCTGCCAGTCTTTTAGGGTAGGTCTCTACCAGCTTTGCACATCTAGAGACTGAAATCCTTGCCCATTCTTCTTTGCAAAACAGCTCCAGCTCAGTCAGATTAGATGGACAGCGTTTGTGAACAGCAGTTTTCAGATCTTGCCACAGATTCTCGATTGGATTTAGATCTGGACTTTGACTGGGCCATTTTAACACATAGATATGTTTTGTTTTAAACCATTCCATTGTTGCCCTGGCTTTATGTTTAGGGTCATTGTCCTGCTGGAAAGTGAACCTCCGCCCCAGTCTCAAGTCTTTTGCAGTCTCCAAGAGGTTTTCTTCCAAGTTTGCCCTGTATTTGCCTCCATCCATCTTCCCATCAACTCTGACCAGCTTCCCTGTCCCTGCTGAAGAGATGCACCCCCCGAGCATGATGCTGCCACCACCATATTTGACAGTGGGGATGGTGAGTTCAGAGTGATGTGCAGTGTTAGTTTTCTGCCACACATAGCGTTTTGCATTTTGTCCAAAAAGTTCCATTTTGGTCTCATTTGACCACAGCACCTTCTTTCACATGGTTGCTGTGTCCCCCACATGGCTTGTGGCAAACTGCAAATGGGACTTCTTATGCTTTCTGTTAACAATGCCTTTCTTCTTGCCACTCTTCCATAAAGGCCAACTTTGTACAGTGCATGACTAATAGTTGTCCTATGGACAGAGTCTCCCACCTGAGCTGTAGATCTCTGCAGCTCGTCCATAGTCACCATGGGCCTCTTGACTGCATTTCTGATCAGCACTCTCCTTGTTCGGCCTGTGAGTTTAGGTGGATGGCCTTGTCTTGTTAGGTTTACAGTTGTGCCATACTCCTTCCATTTCTGAATGATCGCTTGAACAGTGCTCCATGGGATGTTCAAGGCTTTGGAAATCTTTTTGTAGCCTAAGCCTGCTTTAAATTTCTTATTAACTTGATCCTTGACCTGTCTTGTGTGTTCTTTGGACCTCTTGGTGTTGTTGCTCCCAATATTCTCTTAGACAACCTCTGAGGCCCTCACAGAGCAGCTGTATTTGTACTGACATTAGATTACACACAGGTGCACTCTATTTAGTCATTAGCACTCATCAGGCAATGTCTATAGGCAACTGACTGCACTCAGATCAAAGGGGGCCGAATAATTATGCACACACCACTTTGCAGTTATTTATTTGTAAAAAATGTTTGGAATCATGTATGATTTTCATTCCACTTCTCATGTGTACACTTTGTGTTGGTCTTTCATGTGGAATTCCAATAAAATTGATTCATGCTTGTGGTAGTAATGTGACAAATTGTGGAAAACTTCAAGGGGGCCGAATACTTTTGCAACCCACTGTATATATATATATATATATATATATATATATATATATATATATATATATATATATATATATATATATATATTCTTATTTCACTTCATAAACCTAGACTATTTTGTGAAGATCCATCACATAAAATAAGATTAAGAAATTTTAAAATGATAGGTTGGAATGTGACAACATAGTTAAAAAGCCAAAGGGGTGAATACTTTTGCAAGGGGCTGTGTTATTGTCAAATGATGTGCCCCTTTCTTATCTAACTGCAGGAATGATCTCTCTAAAATGATTATATCAAGAGAGTAAAATGTATTACGTATTAACTGTTGCTGTCATTATTAACTTATTTATACATTCGATTCTCAAGAGGAGCAATACTCCATCATACTCAATCATACTCCAATTATACAAAAATGATTACAAAAATGAAATATATAACAAGATTTATCAATCTCCTTTTGGGGCAATTTCATTAAATTAACCACTTAAGGACCGCCCCCAGCCGATGGGCGGCGGCAAAGACTGGGCCCAAACGACCGCAATACGCCCATCGGCGGGGGCGGCTGCGGGAGTGGCTATGTGGCGATCGCGTCATTCGTGACGCGATCAGCCGCCGGGACTGGCTTCGCCCACCGCTCGTAGTAACCCGCCGGCCGTTCGGAAGCGCCGGCGGGTTACTAGCACCCGGATCGCCGCATTTACATTGTATAATAGGCTTTGTAATGTATACAAAGCCTATTATACTGGCTGCCTCCTGCCCTGGTGGTCCCAGTGTCCGAGGGACCACCAGGGCAGGCTGCAGCCACCCTAGTCTGCACCCAAGCACACTGATTTCCCCCCCCTGCCCCCTGATCTCCCACAGCACCCCTCAGACCCCCCCCCTGCCCACCCCCCAGACCACTGTTTGCACCCAGTCACCCCCCTAATCACCCATCAATCACTCCCTGTCACTATCTGTCAACGCTATTTTTTTTTTATCCCCCCCCCTGCCCACTGCCCCCTCCTGATCACCCCCCACCCCTCAGATTCTCCCCAGCCCCCCCCCCCAGACCCCCCCCCCCCCCCTTCGTGTACTGTATGCATCTATCCCCCCTGATCACCTGCCAATCACCTGTCAATCACCTGTCAATCACCCGTCAATCACCCGTCAATCACCCCCTGTCACTGCTACCCATCAATCAGCCCCTAACCTGCCCCTTTCGGGCAATCTGATCACCCACCCACACCAATAGATCGCCCGCAGATCCGACATCAGATCACCTCCCAAATCCATTGTTTACATCTATTCTCTCCTCTAAACACCCACTAATTACCCATCAATCACCTATCAATCACCCCCTATCACCACCTGTCACTGTTACCCATCAGATTAGACCCTAATCTACCCCTTGCGGGCACCCAATCACCCGCCCACACGCTCAGATTGCCCTCAGACCCCCCTTTATCAATTCGCCAGTGCAATATTTACATCTGTTATTCCCTGTAATAACCCACTGATCACCTGTCAATCACCTATCAATCACCCCCTGTCACTGCCACCCATCAATCACCCCCTGTCACTGCCACCCATCAATCAGCCCCTAACCTGCCCCTTGCGGGCAATCTAATCACCCACCCACACCAATAGATCGCCCGCAGATCCGACATCAGATCACCTCCCAAGTGCAGTGTTTACATCTCTTCTCTCCTCTAAACACCCACTAATTACCCATCAATCACCCCCTATCACCACCTGTCACTGTTACCCATCAGATTAGACCCTAATCTGCCCCTTGCGGGCACCCAATCACCTGCCCACACACTCAGATTGCCCTCAGACCCCCCCTTATCAATTCGCCAGTGCAATATTTACATCTGTTATTCCCTGTAATAACCCACTGATCACCTGTCAATCACCTATCAATCACCCCCTGTCACTGCCACCCATCAATCACCCCCTGTCACTGCCACCCATCAATCAGCCCCTAACTTGCCCCTTGCGGGCAATCTGATCACCCACCCACACCAATAGATCGCCCGCAGATCCGACATCAGATCACCTCCCAAGTGCAGTGTTTACATCTCTTCTCTCCTCTAAACACCCACTAATTACCAATCAATCACCCCCTATCCCCACCTGTCACGGTTACCCATCAGATTAGACCCTAATCTGCCCCTTGCGGGCACCCAATCACCCGCCCACACCTCAGAACGTCCTCAGACCCCAGCCCTGATCACCTCGCTAGTGCATTTCCTGCATCTATTTCCCCCCTCTAATCACACCTTGAGACACCCATCAATCACCTCCTGTCACCCCCTAGCACACCTACCCATCAGATCAGGCCCTAATTTGCCCCGTGTGGGCTCCTGATCACTCGGCCAAACCCTCAGGTCCCCCTCAGACCCCCTTCCGATCACCTCCCCAGTGCATTGATTGCATCTATTTTCCCCTCTAACCGCCCCCTGAGACACCCATCAATCACCTCCTGTCACCCCCCTAGCACTCCTATCCATCAGATCAGGCCCAAAACATCCTGTCATCTAAGAGGCCACCCTGCTTATGACCGGTTCCACAAAATTTGCCCCCTCATAGACCACCTGTCATCAAAATTTGCAGATGCTTATACCCCTGATCAGTCATTTTGAGAAATTTGGTTTCCAGACTACTCACAGTTTTAGGCCCGTAAAATGCCAGGGCAGTATAGGAACCCCACAAGTGACCCCATTTTAGAAAGAAGACACTCCAAGGTATTCTGTTAGGTGTATGATGAGTTCATAGAAGATTTTATTTTTTGTCAAAAGTTAGCGGAAATTAGATTTTTATTGTTTTTTTCACAAAGTGTCATTTTTCACTAACTTGTGACAAAAAATAAAATCTTCTATGAACTCACCATACCCCTAACGGAATACCTTGGGGTGTCTTCTTTCTAAAATGGGGTCACTTGTGGGGTTCCTATACTGCCCTGGCATTTTAGGGGCCCTAAACCGTGAAGAGTAGTCTAGAAAACAAATGCCTCAAAATGACCTGTGAATAGGACGTTGGGCCCCTTAGCGCACCTAGGCTGCAAAAAAGTGTCACACATGTGGTATCGCCATACTCAGGAGAAGTAGTATAATGTGTTTTGTGGTGTATTTTTACACATACCCATGCTGGGTGGGAGAAATCTCTCTGTAAATGGACAATTGTGTGTAAAAAAAATCAAAAATGTGTCATTTACAGAGATATTTCTCCCACCCAGCATAGTTATATGTAAAAATACACCACAAAACACATTATACTACTTCTTCTGAGTATGGCGATACCACATGTGTGACACTTTTTTGCACCCTAACTGCGCTAAGGGGCCCAAAGTCCAATGAGTACCTTTAGGATTTCACAGGTCATTTTGAGAAATTTTGTTTCAAGACTACTCCTCACGGTTTAGGGCCCCTAAAATGCCAGGGCAGTATAGGAACCCCACAAGTGACCCCATTTTAGAAAGAAGACACCCCAAGGTATTCTGTTAGGTGTATGATGAGTTCATAGAAGATTTTATTTTTTGTCCCAAGTTAGCGGAAATTGATATGTATTGGTTTTTTTTTCACAAAGTGTCATTTTCCGCTAACTTGTGACAAAAAAAAAAATCTTCTATGAACTCACCATACTCCTAACAGAATACCTTGGGGTGTCTTCTTTCTAAAATGGGGTCACTTGTGGGGTTCCTATACTGCCCTGGCATTCTAGGGGCCCTAAACCGTGAGCAGTAGTCTAGAATCCAAATGCCTCAAAATGACCTGTGAATAGGACGTTAGGCCCCTTAGCGCACCTAGGTTGCAAAAAAGTGTCACACACGTACTCAGAAGAAGTAGTATATTGTGTTTTGGGGTGTATTTTTACACATACCCATGCTGGGTGGGAGAAATATCTCTGTAAAAGGACAATTGTGTGTAAAAAAAATCAAACAATTGTCATTTACAGAGATATTTCTCCCACCCAGCATGGGTATGTGTAAAAATACACCCCAAAACACATTATACTACTTCTCCTGAGTACGGCGGTACCACATGTTTGGCACTTTTTTGCACCCTAAGTGCGCTAAGAGGCCCAAAGTCCAATGAGTACCTTTAGGATTTCACAGGTCATTTTGCGACATTTGGTTTCAAGACTACTCCTCACGGTTTAGGGCCCCTAAAATGCCAGGGCAGTATAGGAACCCCACAAATGACCCCATTTTAGAAAGAAGACACCCCAAGGTATTCCGTTAGGAGTATGGTGAGTTCATAGAAGATTTTATTTTTTGTCACAAGTTAGCGGAAAATGACACTTTGTGAAAAAAAACAATTAAAATCAATTTCCGCTAACTTGTGACAAAAAAAAAAAATCTTCTATGAACTCACCATCCTCCTAACGGAATACCTTTGGGTGTCTTCTTTCTAAAATGGGGTAATTTGTGGGGTTCCTATACTGTCCTGGCATTTTAGGGGCCCTAAACCCGTGAGGAGTAGTCATGAAACCAAATGTCGCAAAATGACCTGTAAAATCCTAAAGGTACTCATTGAACTTTGGGCCCCTTAGCGCAGTTAGGGTGCAAAAAAGTGCCACACATGTGGTATCGCCGTACTCAGGAGAAGTAGTATAATGTGTTTTGGGGTGTATTTTTCCACATACCCATGCTGAGTGGGAGAAATATCTCTATAAATAGACAATTGTGTGTAAAAAAAATTAAACAATTGTTATTTACGGAGATATTTCTCCCACCCAGCATGGGTATGTGTAAAAATACACCCCAAAACACATTATACTACTTCTCCTGAGTACGGCAATACCACATGTGTGGCATTTTTTTGCAGCCTAACTGCGCTAAGGGGCCAAAAGTCCAATGAGCATCTTTAGGCTTTACAGGGGTGCTTACAATTAGGCACCCCCCAAAATGCCAGGACAGTGAACACACCCCACAAATGACCCCATTTTGGAAAGTAGACACTTCAAGGTATTCAGAGAGGAGCATAGTGAGTCCGTGGCAGATTTCATTTTTTTTTTGTCGCAAGTTAGAAGAAATGGAAACTTTTTTTTTTTCTTTTTTTTGTCAGAAAGTGTCATTTTCCGCTAACTTGTGACAAAAAATAAAATCTTCTATGAACTCACCATGCCTCTCACTGAATACTTTGGGATGTCTTCTTTCCAAAATGGGGTCATTTGGGAGGTATTTGTACTATCCTGGAATTTTAGCCCCTCATGAAACCTGACAGGTGCGCAGAACAGTCAGAGATGCTTGAAAATGGGAAAATTCACTTTTGGCACCATAGTTTGTAAACGCTATAACTTTTACCCAATCCAATAAATATACACTGAATGTTTTTTTTTTTTTATCAAAGACATGTAGCAGAATAACTTTCGCGCTCAAATGTATAGGAAATTTTACTTTATTTGAAAAATGTCAGCACAGCAAGTTAAAAAAGTCATTTTTTTGCCAAAATTCATGTATTTTTTGATGAATATAATAAAAACTAAAACTCGCAGCAGCAATCAAATAGCAGCAAAAGAAAGCTGTATTAGTGACAAGAAAAGGAGGTAAAATTCATTTAGGTGGTAGGTTGTATGACCGAGCAATAAACCGTGAAAGCTGCAGTGGTCTGAATGGAGAACAAGGCTCTGGTCCTTAAGGGGCGAAAAGACTGTGGTCCTGAAGTGGTTAAGATGAGTAGTATACCAAGAATCTAATGTTATCTACAAATTTTCTCAATATTGACAAACCTTTTGGATATTAAAAAATACTGACTCAGCATGTATTTTCTTTATCTGGAGGGGCCAGAAGCAAAGAGTATCTTATAAGAAGTTAATGCAGACTAAATATCTATTGGCTCTTAATCTCCCAGATGTAAGGTTACACAATTAAGCCTGTATACAGTATTTAGCGGCATCAGAGATTGGTTGGTTGGGGAATATATTGTTTCATACAAATGTAAGACTTGAAAAAAAAAGTATTACTTCCTTAGATGCTGGCAGGAATCCTGCACACAAAACCATGACAGATGTCAGTCCACTTTTAAAGAATTGTGCTTACAAAAGAAACAGTAATTACTTAGAGTGAACTAAAGAAATTACTGGAAATAGGAGGGCCATTTATAAGATACTGGTATTTGATACGTAGGTAGCAAAATAAATAACTAAACAGAATAACTAAATTACAACATATTTCATATTATCCCCATCCCTATGCATACTTCTGTTTAAAACACAAAAGTGCTTATGGACATTTTTTTGTTTACCTAGGCCACATTATAGTTCCATTCTTAAAGCAAACCTGAAGTGAAGAAAATAGATACTTTTCTCAGTAGAGGGCAGCTATTGGATAGTTCAGAGGCTTCCTGCATTATTATTATTATTATTATTATTATTTATTGTATTTATAAAGCGCCAACATATTACGCACGTTGCCTAACGTTCAAGAGCCAGATCACTCTAAGCATATCTGTCAAGAGCTTCTTGGATATGCTCTCGTGGCAATGCTCCCATCCGAGTATGAGCGTCTTCATACTGGGCATGCACAAAAGCAGTCCACTCATGCCCAGTAGAATGAAGATGCTCATCCATGGCTTTATCCTCTGTGCAGGAGGCTTCGTTCTACTGGGCATGTGTGGACTATACTTCTGCATGGCCATTAGGAAGACGACCATACGTGGACTAGAGATGGCCCGAACCTCTGATTTTCGGTTCGCAAAACGGATTTGCAAACCTCCCACGAAAGTTCGGTTCGTGTGAACTTTCGCGAACCGCAATAGACTTCAATGGGGAGGCAAACTTTGAAAACTATAAAAATGTATGCTGGCCACAAAAGTGATGGAAAAGATGTTTCAATGGGTCTAACACCTGGAGGGGGGCATGGCGGAGTGGGATACACGCCAAAAGTCCCCAGGTAAAATCTGGATTGGACGCAAAACAGCATTTTAAGGGCAGAACTCGCATTGATTGCTAAATTGCAGGCCTAAAGTGCTTTGAAACATCTTGCATGTGTATACATCAATCAGGAGTGTAATTAGAGTACTGCTTCACACTGACACACCAAACTCACTGTTTAACGCACCACAAACAGCTGTTTGCATAGTGTCAGCCGTGCTGGACTGGTGCGCACCATGGCCAGAGTGCAGCGTGCAGAGTGCCGTGGCGTTTTTCAAGCCCATATGGTCACCGGGCTGTGGTAGCTCAATGATAAAACAACAGTGACTGTCCAGCTGATCAAATTTCGTCTGTCCACAATGAAGTAATGATCTTATTATCTTTGATGTGCCACCCCCCCGAGACACTTATATAGCCGGCGGTCATTGCTTCATTGTGATACGTAAGCCCCTTCACAGCGGCAAGGTAATGATCATGAAGGGGAATGGGCACATGTACATGCCTTTTGTTTTGTTGTTGCAGCTGCAGTGCAGCCAGAAAAATTAGGCAGGCATGTACACGCACCAGAAAAATTATTATAGCGGCCGCTGCTAGCACTAGCCTTAAAAATTCAGGAATCCGCCTGGAGTCCTGGACCCTGTTGGTGGTGGCGGAGAAGGCAAGCGGCCTGCAGTCAGAGATGCTGTGTGAGGAGCGACTTAGTCTTGGGGCAGGCAGCCAGTCACACGGCGTGCAGGCAGAGATGCTGTGTGCGGGGACTGATTTAGTTTTCGGGCGGGCAGTAGCCCTCCGGGATCCATGCCTCATTCATTTCGATAAAGGTGAGGTACTGAACACTTTTGTGACTTAGGCAACTTCTCTTCTCAGTGACAATGCCTCCAGCTGCACTGAAGGTCCTTTCTGACAGGATGCTTGAGGCAGGGCAAGACAGAAGTTGTAGGGCAAATTGGTCAAGCCTGCGCACCCAGTAGTCCAAGGGTTCATCGCTGCTCACAGTGTCTACATCCACACTTAAGGCCAGGTAGTCGGGTACCTGCCGGTCCAGGCGTTGGTGGAGGGTGGATCCAGAAGGGCTAAGGCGAGGTGTTGGACTAAAGAATGTCCGCATGTCCGACATCACCATGAGATCGCTGGAGCGGCCTGTCCTTGCCTGCGTAGAAATGGGAGAAGGATAACTGGCAGTGGTACCTTTATTGCGTTGTGCTGTGACATCACCCTTAAACGCATTGTAAAGCATAGTTGCCAGCTTGTTCTGCATGTGCTGCATCCCTTCTGCATTCTGGTGAGTTGGTAACATGTCCGGCACTTTGTGCCTATACCGAGGGTCTAGTAGCATGGCCACCCAGTACAGCTCATTCTCCTTAAGTTTTTTTATACGGGGGTTCCTCAACAGGCTGGAAAGCATGAAAGACGACATCTGCACAAAGTTGGATGCAGACGTATTATCCATCTCCTCTTGCTCTTCCTCAGTGACGTCAGGTAAGTCCTCCTCATCCCCCCAGCCACCAACAATACCACGGGAACGTTGAGCAGCACAAACCCCCTGCAACGCCTGCTGTGGTTGTTCTTCTGCCGCCTCCTCCTTCTTCTCCTCCAATGAAATACCTTCCTCATCATCTGGGTCTGACTCCTCTTCCCCACATGACTCTTCCTCCTCCTCCTCCTCCCCCTCTGTGCTGCCACAGGTGTTGAGGAAACATCTGATTCTGGTGTAAATTGCTCCCACAACTGTTCCTGCCATAACTGTTCATCTTCACGCTCCTCCACAGCTTGATCCACCACTCTACGCACGGCACGCTCAAGGAAGTAAGCGTATGGGATCAAGTCGCTGATGGTGCCTTCACTGCGACTCACCAGGTTGGTCACATCCTCAAACGCCCGCATGAGCCTGCATGCATTTCGCATCAGTGTCCAGTTCGGGGGCCAGAACATCCCCATCTCCCCAGAGTGTGTCCTTCTACTGTAATTGTACAGGTACTGGGTGACTGCTTTCATCTTTTCTAGCAGGCAAGAGAACATGACCAGGGTCGAATTCCAGTGAGTAGGGCTATCACATATCAAGCGTCTCACCAGCAAGTTGTTTCTCCGCTGAATGTCCGCAAAGCGTGCCATGGCCGTGTAAGACCACCTGAAATGCCCACACAACTTCCTGGCCTGCTTCAGGATGTCCTCTAAGCCTGGGTACTTTGAATGACTAGATTCAGAACATGTGCCATTCAGGATACATGTGTCAGCTTTCCCAAATTCAACGCAGAAATGAGATTGCTGTCGTTGTCACACACCATGTTGCCGATCTCCAGCTTGTGCTGGGTCAGCCAATGATCCCCCTGTTGGTTAAGAGAAGCCAGGAGAGCTGGTCCAGTGTGACTCTCCGCTTTGAGGCAAGACATGTCTAATATGGCATGACACCGTCGTACCTGGCATGCAGCATAGGCCCTGGGGAGATGGGGCTGTGTAGCTGGAGAGGAGATCGCATCACCAGTAGAGTTGAAGTGCCACTCATCCAAAGAGGAGGAGGAGGATGACAGCAAAGAGGATGTAGCAGGAGGAGAGGAGGTGGCAGGAGGCCTGCCTGCAAGCCGTCGAGGTGTCACAAGTTGGTCCGCTGCACAGCCATGTACTCCCTGCTTGCCATCAGTCACCAGGTTGACCCAATGGGCTGTGTAAGTTATGTACCTGCCCTTACCGTGCTTAGCAGACCAGGCATCCGTGGTCAGGTGGACCCTTGACCCAACGCTGTGTGCCAGAGATGACACCACTTGCCTCTCAACTTCACGGTACAGTTTGGGTATCATCTTTTTAGAAAAATGATTGCGGCCTTGTATCTTCCACTGCGGTGTCCCAATGGCCACAAATTTATGGATGGCCTCAGAGTCCACCAGCTTGTATGGTAACAGCTGGCAAGCTAACAGTTCCGCCACACCAGCTTTCAGACTCCGGGCAAGGTGGTGACTGGCAGAAATTGGCTTCTTCAGTTCAAAGATTTCCTTTACGGACACCTGGCTGCTGTGGGCAGAGGAGCAGGAAACACTCAAGGGCAGAGGCGGAGTGGAGGAGGGTGGCTGTGAAGGTGCAAGGGAAAAAGCGGCTGAAGATGCTGCACCTGAAGGAGGATGAGGAGAAGGAGGGTGGCTTTTCTTTTGTGTGCTGCTTTTGCTCAGGTGCTCTTCCCATTGCAGTTTGTGCCTTTTCTCCATGTGCCTTCATAAGGCACTTGTCCCTACGTGAGTGTTGGCCTTTCTATGGCTCAATTTTTAGAGGCAGAGAGAACAGATGGCATTGCTCTGATCTGAGGCAGACACATTAAAAAATTTCCAAACCGCTGAGCCCCCCCTGGGGTGATGGCACTAAGGTGACATCAGCAGCTGACGTTGAAGGGCATGTTGGCTGGCTGTACATAGGTGGCGATACATGGTGCTGGACATTGCCACCAGCTGTTTCTGATGAAGAGCTCCCCCTGCTTCTTTCAGCAACTCTTCTCCTCCTACTCCTCTCTGACTGTCCCTCTGAACTGTCCCCTTGGTCATATTGTCTCTTAGGAACCCATGTGGGATCTGTATCATCATAATCATCATAATCATCCTGCCCAGCTTCGCTTGCCTCAGACACCTCCAAAACTGCACCAACAGCAAGTACTTCATCATCCTCCTCCTCACACATTACGTTAATAGTGTCGCCACCTAACTCAGACATATGAGGTGGAGTAACTTGCTTAGCGCCTTCATCTGGTTGTAACAATAATGGCTATGAATCAGTTAATTCCCCACCAATTAACTCCTGTGAAGTGTCAAATGCAACGGATGTGGTGCTTGTAGTAGCGCTGGTGGCTGCAGAAGATGAGGTGTTCTGTGTTAAATAGTCAACCACGTCCTGAGAATCTTGGGGGTTGATGGGATGTGCCTTCTTCTGAGCACTGTACTTTGGTTGAGGGCCGCACGAAATCACAACAACACGACCTCGCATAGACCTGCCGGGTGGCCTTCCTCTGGGTCTGCCTCTACCTCTGCCTGTTTTGTCCGTTGTGTCCATATCGGGGGGATGAAGGGAAAGGTATGCACTGACTTGACTAATACAATTTGCAGTCACACAGGTGCAGTTAACAGGTATGCACGGAGTGGTATATCACACTGCGTGCACTCACGTAGGTAGGTGGGTGCACTGAACACAACAGGTAGGTATATGCAGTGATGAGGTGGGTGCACTGAACACAACATGTAGGTGTATTCAGTGATGGATATTACAATGTGTACCTGTCACACACAGACAGGTAGCGGACAGGCACAGTGACACTGTGTGCGCTCAACTCACGTAGGTAGGTGGGCGGGTGCACTGTGATCAACAGGTAGGTATATGCAGTGGTGGGTATTACAATGTGCACCTGTCACACACAGACAGGTAGTGGACAGGCATAGTGACACTGCGTCCGCTCAACTCATGTAGGTAGGTGGGTGGGTGCACTGTGAACAACAGGTGGGTAGGTATTTGCAGTGATGGGTATTACAATGTGCACCTGTCACACACAGACAGGTATCGGGCAGGCACAGTGACACTGCGTGCACTCAACTCACCTAGGTAGGTGGGTGCACTGTGAAGGTAGGTATATGCAGTAATGGGTATTACAATGTGCACCTGTCACACACACAGGTAGTCACTGAATGTGCTGGGGGGGGAGTGGCTCCAGGAGGGAGTGTAACCTGATTGGCTACAATGTGCCTGCTGACTTTGATGTAGAAGGTCAAAGTTGACCCTAATGATGCATTATGGGGGCGAACCGAACTTCCGCAAAAGTTTGCGGTTCTCCGAGATCGCGAACCCCCGGAAGTTTGCCGAGAACCGTTCTCCGGCGAACTGTTCGGGCCATCTAACGTGGACAGGATTATTTCTGTTAAGAAGAAGAGGGTTGTAGGTAGCAGTGGTTGGCTTAAGGAGGATCTGGGAAGCATCTGGACCATCCACATTTTAATTACAATATGAAATAACAGAACTTACCAGTATAGAGTGATGACACAGTTGCTCAGTTCAGGTGCCATAGTTAAACTGCAGGAGAAAACTCATGGTTGATGTTCCTCATGATCCCATGGTCCCTGTCAGCAATAGGGCACGAGCTGTGCATACCTTCTTCTTAAAAAAAAAAAAAAGTAGTTGACATTTTCTCTATCACACAGCCTGTACTTTATTACACTTTTTTATGTAATTAGATATATCTAATTTTTTACTATCAACATACTTGGAGGATTTCTTTTAAACTTAGCAACTCCAGAAATTGTTAAACTGCCTTTTTTTTTGCAGGTTTACAAAAATCATAAATGCTTCTATTTTGTAAACCTGGTTGGTCAGCAAATTTGTGTTGTGTACATTATTCTGGACCCCACTGTATGGCAATCCTGAGAACTTTGAACTCAGGTCATATTTAAGCTATCAATATGTCAGAAATGTCATCACAACACAGATAAATATATGTGCTTAGATATCCTATCTCCAATTCCCATTTAACACACTTGAGATCTTATGGGATCTTATTGAACAGCAGCTAGTGAGGAACTGAAGCTTTCCTGATGTATGATAAAAAGGAAATATGACTGATTGCTGCACTTTGTACATCATCATTCTTTTATATTGCCTTATTGAATACGCCTGTAAATGATTCATCAACCAATGTAGTACTGGATGGCATTCCTCAAACACAATTATTGTTTGATTGATAACCCAATTTTCGGGCGATTACACTGTCTTACGTGTGCTGTGGCTGAACTGGTTAAGGTCACTCAACTTTGCTGGTGATACGAAAAAGAGTGCATTTCTCTCCATTACTAGCATTTGAAAGCAATAGAGCCCCGGCAAGGAGGCCAAATTGCTTAATATATCTACTTTGCTGGCCAATTTTATATCATCTCAGGCTCTTAGAGACTAAGCAGTGATGTGTCACAAAGTGCAGACCCACATTAAGAAGCAGCTGTTTCAGTCTGTAATTTCTTAGGTGAAAAAACGGACTTGTCAGTGTACTGAAATAGTTGTGGAATATACTCAGTGAGAGAAGTCTGCCTTCTCCGCACTGTACCTTCATTATTCTCCAAACTCCCTTAATGAGCCAGCAAGAGGTTTAAGTGAAACAGCTTTCTCTCTTTCTCACTCGTTCTCATCTCAGAGGAACAATGGAGATCCACTAAATCCATTTTAGATACGCATTTCCTCCAAATGATTATTAGGCTAGGGGGCTCTGTTGGATCTATATAATATTTCTAAGAAATATATAATCTCATAACATGGTGACCTATGAGTTCAGTTTGTCATGGCAAACAAATATCAGAGGAAGGAAATACAAAAACATCAGGTGAACCGCCGTAAAGAAAAAGAAGAAAACTGTTTACTAGTGACAAGGATTTGACATTTTCAGAAAAAGGGATTGAAAAAAATAACTTAAACTATCAATTTCTTTCTCTATTAAAATGCCTTTTGGTTGGTAAAATATAAAAGTTGGGAAAAGGGTTCAACCAAAATTAAGATTTGTACCTCTGATTAGACCAATTTGCCCTGTGAAAGTCGATTCCTGTATCTTACTTACCTTTACAATTCCCTTGTCTTATTTACGTACATCAGACTAAACACAGGGCCGGTTCTAGATTATTTGCTGCCTGAGGCAAACTTGTGAGGGTGCGTCTTAATCCCCCCCCCTTCCCCCGATTTGGAATGATCACATAGCACCTGACAATTTGCACCGCACATTATAAGTGCAGTGCAACCAAAGAAAATAAAGAAAATCCCTCAGTAAAGGTAGGTAGGTTGCCAGGTATAGGTGCCCCCTGTATAGGTCAGCCAGGTATAGTTGCCCCCAGTAAAGGTAGATATTGTAGGTGCTCCCAGTGTGCCTCCTCCAATCCCCCTGTGCCTTCCCCTGTCCCTGTGTGCCTCCTTCTGTCCCCCTGTGTGCCTCCTTCTGTCCCCCTGTGCCTCTTTCTGTCCTCTTTTGTGACTACTTCTGGCCCACATGCCTCCTCCTGTCCCCCTGTGCCCCCCTCTGTCCCCATGCCTCTTTCTTGTGCCTCCTTCTGTCCCCTTGTGCTACCTCTGCCACCCTGTGCATCTCTCTGTCCCTAGGCTCCTTCTGCCCCCCCCCCCTTTTGCTTCTCTCTGTCCCCATGTTCCTCCTTATGTCCTTTTGTGCCACTATTTGTCCCTGTCCCTCTCCTGCAATCCCCTGGCCAGTGTGTAAATTTAGAGTATAGAGCATCAGAAACTGTGCTCTCATCCCCTGCCGAAGTCCAACACTGTGTCTGTGTGACCATCCTGTCTGTCTCCTGCTTCCTCTAGTGCTGGCACTTCACTCTCCTCATGTCACGTGTAATCATGCTACATGTGGTAAGAGATGCTGAGCACTAGGCTGGGCTGCAACGGGTGGAAGCACAGCACTGAACTCCAGCAAAGAGGTGAGAGCACAGCTTCTGCTGAACTATACTCTGCATTTACACACTAAGCTGCTGAGGAAGAGCAGGAAGGGTGTAGGCAATGAAATGCAACAGGATTGGTGGGGACTCTCTGTATTGGTTCATATTCTTTAGTGTGTGCATGTGTGTGTTTGTTTGTTTTTAAAGGGAGGGGGGTGACACAGGACTTCTTGCCTAGAGTGAGAAAAAGGCTAGAAACAGCCCTGTACTTGCACATGTCTATCTCATCATAATACGTCACCTCAGGTACACTTTAAAGGAGAACTTTAGCCAGACCACTTTCATACAGCTTGGAAGTTCATTGTAATGGTGTACGTGTCGCTTACCTTTACAAAAGCCTGGCACTGGAGTTGATTGTTTCCTCAATGATTAAGGCCATGTCTTCAACCTGCAACATTCAACTGTAGGCACAATTAGAAGTAAAGCACATTAGACTCTTGCTATTAATTGATCAACTAACTGTTGCTGTAAGGCTGCATGTGCACACTTGAAACCAAAGCCATGGTTTTTAGAAAGAAGAAGAATTCTGATAGTTACTTCAGTTCATGGCAGAAGTAAGATAAACCTATACTATTACCATTGACTCTCCAAGGCCTTTATGAAAAGCCTAGTTGCAGCTTTCCAACTTTAATAAGGCAGTCAATGGGAAGTGACATAGATGGCACATTGGTGGGAAAGGGTTAGGACATAAAACCATGCCAGGTTAATGAATCTCTTATGGTCACCTTTAAATTCCAGATTTATAAATCAGCCTAAGAGTGGTACTAGGGGCAATAAAATTCAAAGCTGAATGGATGCTATATTTTATACTGCCAGTTTTAGAGCAGGTCATAGACAGAACTGTGCTGTCATGGATTGATGTCAGCACCAAGATATATCAGCATTGTGTGCTCATTCAGATTAGGGATGAGGGAAAATTGTGACCTGAAGTGATTAAGAAAGAGCGTTTTGGTTGGAGTGTATCCCTTGACTCTACAGAACTAACTAGAGTGCATATTTAACAATCTGTTTGATCGGCACCTACTGAACCAGTTTCTTTGAGGAAACTGTAACTTTCCAACCACTTTTATTACCAGAGAAAAGATTTTAACATTCAAGCAGACAATGTTTCAGCTCCAAAAAAGTCAGTATTGTATGTTAAATCAATAAAAACGGCAGGACTAAAGAATTCCTGTACAAATTACTTAACAGATGGTATCTAATACTTGACAAAATCTCTAAATTCTACCCAGATGCAAATAAATCCTGCTTTATAATTTTAATTATTATTATGTATTTATAAGGTGCTGATGCCATCCACAGTGCTTTATGGAGGTTATAGTCAGTTCTTCAACTGTCCCTCAGTTTTTTGGGGGGAGGGGGGACCAATTAACTGTGCAGGCCTTTGGCAGGAAACCAGAGTGCCCTGAGGAAGCCCCTGCAAACACACACACCATACCGGCTCCATGCAGATAGTGTTTTGGCTAAGATTTAAGCCTGGGCCTTTAGTGCTGTATGACACCAGTAATAGTCACTGCACTACCACTCTGGTTAAAGTGCACCCTAGGTGGATTAAAAAAAAAAAAAAAATACATACTTGCTCAAGATGAGAGAAGCCTCTGGATCCCCAAGAGGGTTCCCGTGTCCTTCTGGAGATTGTTGGATAGGTTCTTGTGGCCGTGGTACCCGGCATGTACGAGCATGGACATACTGTGCCTGCGTGAGTACTGCTGTGTCTTTGCAGTAAGCCGAAGTTGCTCAAGAAGAGAGAAGCCACTGGATGCTCCAGAGAGAGGGAAGCCTCTGAATCCTCCAGAGGGTTCGCAGGTCCTTCTAGAGATTGTTGGATATATTCTCATGGCCATGGTCCCTGGCATGTACGAGCATGACCGTACTGTGCCTGCGTGAGTACTGCTGTGTCTTTGCAGTAAGCCAAAGTTGCTCATGCATAGACATGAAGAGGCACACGTGTTGTGATATAAAAGATGATGCCGGTTAGCAGCAGTTGTCTCCAGGAGCATGTGGGAAGCCTCTGGATGATCTCTCTTCTTAGGTAAGTATCTAATTTTTGGGGTTATAATCCATCTAGGTTTCACTTTAAGTCTCATTTCCTTCTGAAGGAACATTTTTATACACACAAACATATTTACAGTCTTTATATACTAGAGCTAATCATTCTAAATTTGAACAACTATTCTACCAATTATCTCATCATCTCCTGAGCCCAGCAAAACTCAGGATTATATCATTTTGGTACTGATCACTCCTTAAGTTAAATAATATTTTTTAGATGTAGAAAAAAAAAAGTATTCTCTGAGGAACTTCACTGGGAAATCAACAGTAACAGTCTTCACATATCAAACCTTGGAAGCTTTGGTTTGAATTAAAAGATACTGACATTATAAAATTACTTTGATCCCTAATAGAACATGCACTCTAATAGCTCTCCAGTAATTAGATAGTAGCCAACACATATTAACTTTGATTGGTGTTCCTCAATGATGTTTATTCTGGAAAGCCTTCAACTAGTGGTAGTTGAGGCGTAGTGGTTAGCTCTCTCGCCTTGCAGCGCTGGGCCCCTGGTTCGAATCCCAGCCAGGGCACTATCTGCAAAGAGTTTGTATGTTCTCTCCGTGTCTGCGTGGGTTTCCTCCGGGCACTCCGGTTTCCTCCCACATTCCAAAAACATACGGATAAGTTAATTGTCTCCCCCTAAAATTGGCCCTAGACTACAGTACTTGCACTAAATAATATAGACATATGGCAATGGTAGGGATTCGACTGTGAGTTCCTTTGAGGGACAGTTAGTGACAAGATATATATATATATACACTGTACAGCGCTGTGTAATATGTCAGCGCTATATAAATACTAAATAATAAATTCATAAATAATAACTACATTGTTCTTGTAGCAACTTAAACCAGTAATATTTTCATCACTGATACTCCAAATTCTCAGAATTGAATACCAATGCTACAATAGTAATATGTCTAGAGCATGGAGTTCACTGGTCATTTTCTCGTAACTTAGGAAAATAATTGATATGTACATGATGTTGTCAGCACCCAAATTTCCCCTCATTACTGCTATTTCAATAGGCGCCTATGGCGGCGCCCAAGCTTCCACCGCTAGCGGGTGCTCAAATAGCCTGCTTCGCTTGCATATACTGGAACTGCATCAGCAAACTGAGACTGTGGCCATTTGTTCTTGATAAATGAGGTTCAGTGTGAACAGATATGAGAAACAATGAATGTGAAATTAAATCCACTGCATGACCTCAGTTGAAGATTTCTAATCAAATGTGATGCACTAATAATAATAATAATAATAATAAAACAGGAATCAGGGTAACAAGCTAGTGTAATGGGGCCAAATCACAAAGCAGGTTGCAGATAAAATGCTATGGCAGTACATGGTAGGGGTTGACTAGAATAAAAGTCTTTTCTGTGGCCAGGCACAGGTGTTTTCTAACATAGATGCAGAATTATGAGAAGCCATTCACTGTTGGCAAGTGGTAATAGCATAGAGCCACCAGTAATTGGAGTAGGATACTGCAGATTTTCTGACAAGTAAGTGTAGGAAAAAAATGTTATAAATATGGAACTGAAGATACTAAGAACTGGAATATCATTAGATGGATGATTAGTGTATTTATAAAGTATACTATGTATATAAATGCGAGTTCCCACTTAGTCTACTTATAGCTACATTAAAATCCCAGGCACAGGGAAGGAGGGCTGTGTTGTGCGATGTGGGGTTTGTATTCTTACATCAGCATTGCTTCTTTCAGCCAGCCTATAGTCCTGCACTGTAGACAGTCCATTGTTATGAAATGACTGGAGAAGCCACTAGGCAGAAGCACAAAATAGTGCAAAACAGAAACCATCCATTCACTGCTGTAAGTGGCTATGATCTTGATGCCTCCATGGGTGGTTACAGGTGCTGGGAGCACCCAGGGGAGTAATATTAGAAAGCCAAAAAAGATGATGCACTCGGGACTTCAATAAAGAAATGTGGCCAGAATGATCTCTTGTAGTTGTTGCTGGGAGACCATCTGGATGTTCCAGCCCTTGAGTTTGTGTCCCACTAGCCAGGGACAGGACATGCAGGCACACGCACCACTTCTCCTTTAGGCAGATTGTCTGTAAATTCTTTGGCACTCCTTCCCTGGACCTTAAGTGGTTTCTGAACACTGCAGGAGCTCATGGCTGAGTGGGTAGCGATGGATCTGTTGCTGCAGGAATGGCCGGCGTTCCTTCCCACATGAGTGACTTCTTCACTCAGCACTGTGGATGCTCTGTGGTAGGGTGGTTAACGCTGGGTTTAGAACTTGCGGGGATGAATGCAGTAAGACACGGTGACAGCGTGTATGTATATGTCCCTATATCTATGAGCAAATGTAACTGATATATATAATGTATATGCATAAACAGCAGAGCGCTCAACAACAACAGAAAGGCCTATTAATAAAAGTTCGTTAGTCCCTCCAGCATGAAAATAAGTCCTCCAATACAGATCTCTTTTGTATTTCCACTAGTGTTCCCACACTTCAACAATCCGTTTTTAATCATCAGTATACGCTCACCAGAAATGATGGCTAATCAATCAAGATCAGCAATACAAGTGTTTGGCCCAGCCAGTTAATCTCTCCTCTCTTCGTTGGCAATCTTCTTATACTCATAAGGCATGTGGAAAAAACAAACTCCGATAGTGTGATACCGTCATAATGCAACACATCCAGTATCCACCAGTGCTCCCCTCTTAGCCAACACTATCACCACGCCTGGAGAGCCGGTGAGACACGAGAACCTCGAGGGGAAAGATCTTTTACATGCGCAGTTTTTATGGAACATTTGTAAGTGCACTACTTTTTAGATATTTTGATAAATAAACGGAGTTATACTATGTCAAGCGTTTCTGAGCCTTAGATTCCCTGATATTGGAGGCACATATTCTGGAGGCAGAAGTCCTTTACACATTCGCCTGATTGCTGGTCTGTGAGGGGTCGGCCATTCAATCTGGTGAGAGGCTCATTTATTAGATCGGTGGAGGCACGCTGGGTGATAGTGTTGGCTAAGAGGGGAGCACTGGTGGATACTGGATGTGTTGCATTATGACGGTATCACACTATCGGAGTTTGTTTTTTCCACATGCCTTATGAGTATAAGAAGATTGCCAACGAAGAGAGGAGAGATTAACTGGCTGGGCCAAACACTTGTTGTGCTGATCTTGATTGATTAGCCATCATTTCTGGTGAGCATATACTGATGATTAAAAAACGGATTGTTGAAGTGTGGGAACACTGGTGGAAATACAAAAGTGATCTGTATTGGAGGACTTATTTTCATGCTGGAGGGACTAACGAACTTTTATTAATAGGCCTTTCTGTTGTTGTTGAGCGCTCCGCTGTTTATGCATATACATTGTCTTTGAATAGGGATATACACACCCTTCTAGCGCAGCGATCCAATAAGATAACGGCTCTGAGCGTTTGCTCGATAAGAGAATTTTAATTCTGTTCAATGAGAGATTGATGAGGAGCGCATAATCAGTGTATTCAATTAACTGATATATATACCCCTCATCTGTAAATAAATATAGACTCACAGTCTATATTCCGTTTTACATTTTGTACCTTATCCAAGATAGGCTCGATGAACTATTCCTATGCAAACTAAATTCTTATTTTTAAAAATTTATGTTTTAAATGAATTATTTACTAGCTGCTGAAAGCAGGAGGTTCTGGATCTCTAAGTTGCATACAAGACCCAGATTGGCTTGCTGCACACATGTAGGACCTGGATTGGGGCTGGCCTCATTTCTTTATTGAAGTTCTGAGTGCTCTCTCTTGTTTCTCTTTTTTGATTTTCCAGGCACTTTGACGGGGAAAGAGCAGCACCAGGTACCACAAAACACACTACTCAGCACACACTCCACTTGTCCTGCATAGGAGTCTCAAACTAAAACCACAGGGGAGTAATAGGTATGCTGAGAGGGGACTGTTTGGATGGGGTACATTATCCTTTGATTGTGGTTCTAAATAAGTACTTCTAAATGAAATACTTATTTTCAAGGACAACTAATTTATCATTGTCCATTAAATATCTCTGACATATTCACATTTTGGCAGCTAAAGGATGAATTCAACAGATCTATTACATCCATTAAGTAACAAAGCAAGACATCAGCATGCATACACATTATCTGGATTGTTAGTTGATGTTGCTTACTAATTTATGTTACTAACAGCCTTGTTTACAGTTAAGGTAAATAATGGTTTTGCTGTTTAAGATATCTATTACTTTCCAAACTGGGCAGAAATCCATATGCTTCAGTATTGGTGAATGAATAATTCTTTACCCCGGCTACTACACGTAAACATATAGGCTGTGATTTATGAGGGCTAGACAACAATGGAAAGCAGTAAAGAGCCTACATGATCCAAAAAACAAGGTCTTGTTACTTTGAAAAAATATATATATTACATGCAATTATTTAAAACGTTCACCTTGGTGAATGTTTGATCATAATTAAGGGGCCCATTATTGGTACTATTTTTAGAGAACCATTGTACTGTCGATCAGATTATTCTGATTGTATTGTATGAAAGGGAGCTGCTGGTGGGCCTAATTGAACTTAAACAATCTTGTTAATTATTTTTTACCTAAAGAAATGGTCAATCAATTTTTTTATATGGTTGTGATGATTGGTGCATTTGTAATATAAGGGAAATGATAGTTGTGTATGTTATATAAAGGTGCTGATGCCTGTACTAGTATATAGAGTTAATGATGGCTGCACTTGTTATACAGGACAGGAGTAAAATGGCTGCATTTCATAAATGGTGGTAATGATTCTTGTACTTGTTGTATAGAGTTAATGATGGCACTACTTGTTATATGGGAACCATCATGTCTGTGTAACAACCTTAACTTCCAGCGGCAGGTCCCCCGGCATCTCTAGTGGGGTCCGGGCAGCTGGCGAGATCTCTGTGCTGGCATCCTCTGGTGGTGTCCCCAGCTCCCCTGCGGCGGTGAGTTCTGGCGCGCGCGTGTGCAGTGTGCCCAATCGGACGCGCGCGAGGTCAGACAGTCCTTATAGGCTAAGGAGGCAGGTTTAGGTGATGTCAGTGGACATCACCATGCAGGAAGTGCTGTAAATTTTTGGAGTGGTTTTCAGGAGCTATCAATGTGTATTTAAAGAGGAACTCCAGTGAAAATAATGTAGTAAAAAAAGTGCTTCATTTTTTACCATAATTATGTATAAATGATTTAGTCAGTGTTTGCTCATTGTAAAATCTTTCCTCTCCCAGATTAACATTCTGACATTTATTACATGGTGACATTGTTACTGTGGGCAGGTTATTTAGCTGTTTCTAGCTGCTCTGTCTGTTACAGACAGCTAATAACAGCTATTTCCTGTCTCTGAACATTGTTACATTGTGGCAGTTTGCCAGCAGTACCGCGGTATTCAGAGCCTCTTGTGGGAGGGGTTTCAGCACAAAATCAGTCACACAGCGCCCCCTGATGGTCTGTTTGTGAAAATCATTGTCTTTCTCATGTAAAATGGGGTATCAGCTACTGATTGGGAAAAAGTTCAATTCTTGGTTGGAGTTTCTCTTTAAGGCCAGAGCACTCAGTCATTCACGGGCCTTGATACTAATCAGTACGCTGGTTCTTGGCCTAGCTAATGATCTTTTGAGCTACATTAATATATTGTGTAGACGCACAATTTATATATACTCTAGTTAGTCAGTTTTCTTATTTTATATCTATATTGTATATTATCGCATTGTAATTACCTTTCGTAATATATTGAAGTAACATCTTATTGTATATTATTACAATTATATTATTATATTATTATTCTGTGTACCAACCTCTTGCCTGCATCTTGACTTCGCTCTTGTCCTTCTGTACCTCTGCCATCTGATTTTCGTGTTCGACTCAGCCTGTCCCTGACTATTCTACTGATTATCCTTCCAATACGACTGACATCTGACTTACGTGTATGACCCTGCCTGTTTATTGACTACGATTTTGCTTAGTTACTCTGTACCTCGATATCTCTGACCTTGTGTACGACTACGGCCTGATCCTGACTACGCCTTACTCATTATTATTGTATATTGCACTAGTTACGCTACCTCATCACGTATCAGCGTGATAGTCTGCACTTATATTACATGAGGGTAATAATGGCTGCACTTGTTATGTGTAGGTATTGTTTACTACACTTTTCATGCAGGAGTTAGCGTGGTAAAGATACTATGGTGATGTTATGTGGGGATAATCGTGATTACTTTTATTATACTGCCATGCTCCCACTGACTGCCAATTACCTAAAGGATCCAGTTCCTAACCCTATCATACAAAGCTTGACATACGTTGTTACCTCCATACATATCCAGATACCATCCCTCCTGGACTTTTTGCTCCTCCCATGAGACTCACTTGTTGTCCTGCCTCACCTCCACTCTTCGCCTGCATCCAGGACTTCTTACAAGTGTTCTTAAAAACAAGAAGAGAATCGAGAGCCCAATATGGTGCAGTATTGTGAGGTAAAATGAAGAGTTCAATACAATTTTATGTATATATACTCACAAACACGGGTTACCCATAGGCAACCACTTTAAATGCAGGTGGGGAGCATTAGGACCTGACCCCACTCAGGTTAAGAAGTCGCTCTCTGTAGATAGTAGATGGGGATGCACCCCTCCACCCAGGGTGGACTAGAAGATCAGCAAAAACTCTGTATACAGAGGTGCCAGAGTAGAGTAAAACATTTTAAAAACTGCTTAAAAGCAGAGGGGAATGTTAAGGTGGACTCACCTCTCTCTTACCAAAAAGAAAACTCACTTGAGTCTCGATAAAACAGAATTGACAAATAATTTATTCAACTCCACAAATGCAACGCGTTTCGTGGGCATGACCCCGCTTCCTCAGGCAAAAACGCAGTGGGTCAAGCAATAGGTTTGAGCGCCTCTGTCACAGTACTATGTACAGCTTTACAGAACATTTTAACTTAACATAAAAATAATAATAATAAATAATATTGGAGTAATGATGGCTGCACTTGTTAAATATTGTTAAATGGGGTTTATGATGCCTGCACCTGCTATAGGAGGGTCGGGATAGTTTAATTTGTTTAATAGTGAATGAAGGGGGTATTGAGGGTCAGCATTTGTCATGTAGCGGTAATACATGTACTGGTTATATTGGCTTCATAATCACGATAGTGCTTGTTATAAAGGAGTAATGTTGGTTCAACCGGTTCAACCATTATGTGAGATTTTAAGCTTGCAAGGGCAGGGTTTGCATTGTTAACAGTGATGCTCATTCAGATTTCGGCTATCCGGGCAACCCGGATATTCGAACTTTTTAGCGCTATCCGACCGGATTCGGATTCCGGGGCTGAAATCTGCATAACACTATGCAGATTTCTGACAGCATATCCGCATCTGAGTTGGATAATTTGCATTCCGGCTGAAAAAATCTCTCTCTCTCTCTCTAGGCCCAGCACACTTCCACTGCGCCACTCTGCTGCCACACAGTGAATGCTTCGTTGTAGGAAAAAGTGGCGTTAAACTTCTTGGAGCAAACTTACTTCCTCCCTCCAAAAGAAAAATCATTTAGCAGCAACTGCATGCACAGTCTCTGTGGCGCAATCGGTTAGCGCGTTCGGCTGTTAACTGAAAGGTTGGTGGTTCAAGCCCACCCAGGGATGGCCTTGCCTTCAACAGTTGTCCGAAGAGAACCACAGATAGCCATGTAGAATGTCTCTCTCTTTGAACTGAATTATCAACGGATACCGGCGGAATTTCACAGGTAATTTCGGAATTCCGCCGGATTGAAAAAGCAATTCTGTTCCGTCCAAATGGAAAGGAATGACCAATTGCCGCGGAAAATACAATTCAGTGGAAAACGGTGACCATCCCTACTAGAGAGAGATGAATCTACATGGCTATCTGGGGTTCTCTTCGGACAACTGTTGAACACAAAAGGTAAGGCCATCCCTGGGTGGGCTTGAGCCACCAACCTTTCAGTTAACAGCCGAATACGTTAACAGATTGCACCACAGAGACTGTGCGCACAGTTGTTGCTAAACGATTTTATGTGGATGCATGTGTGTCTTGTGGAGGGAGGAAAAAAGTCTACTCCAAGAAGTTTACCGCCACTTTAAACAAAACCTGTATATATCAAATTTCTACATATATTTCTGTGATCCTTTCATGATGACAAAGGCCAGAAAGAAGTAGGCAAAGGTCTCACTCACTTTTTCCTACAATGAAGCATCTGCTGTATGGCAGCAGAGTGGTGCAGCGGAAGCGTGCTGAGCCCATAACCCAGAGGTCAATGGATCTAAACCATCCTCTGCTAGGTGTACTTTGTTTTTACACCTTGCTTTACCACATGGGCCAATCGGCGGCCATAGCCCCTTAAGAGAAATTGTCATTAGGGCCTTGCTGTAACATAGATTATAGTGTAACTATTTAAACTAATGTACCCTTCTTAAACTTGAAGATTGTATACAAATGTAAGCAGAGTGGCACAGTGGAAGTGGGCTGGGCCTATAACCCAGAGGTTGATGGATCTAAACTATCCTCTGCTAGGCATGATTTCATTTTTGCACCTCGTTTTATCACATGGGCAAAACGGTTTCCATAGCCCTGTAAGAGAAAGTGTAATAAGGGCTCTGCCATAACATAGATTTTACGGTAGCTAAGATTACTCCTGGGCCTTTCTTGTAGTTGAAGAGATGAGTGAACTGTAACACCACACTTAAAAAACAAAAATAAAAAAACAGCGAAGCTTTCCCATATTGGAGCATTGGATTTGGTAAACTCTCAAACCAATGTGTTGTAAGACACAAGTAAGCTTTAGGTTAGCAGGAATGGTTGCATGGCCACCTAGCTTTTCATCCTTCCCACCCTTGCTCTTCAAATTGCTGTCCTTTGCTGTGTGTGTTACACCAGCATCATCCAGGGGGGCACATGGTCTTTCTGAAGTCTTGAATTGAAGCCTGTAAGCAGTATCACTATGTGTCCCACTGCTTTCATCTAGCAAATTAGGCAAATAAGCAAGCTCATTTTTCTCTTGGGTATATCACAATGGTACATGCTAGGCTGGCTTTAGCATGTAGTGTTGGTGGTATAGTGGTGAGCATAGCTGTGTTCCAAGCAGTTGACCTTGGTTCGATTTCTGGCCAATGTATGTGAGCTTGCTTTTGACACCCTACAAATCCCTGGAAGACAAGTTCCATGGAGGAGGGAGAGAGAGAGAGAGGTTTTGGATATCCTATTCTACTCGGATACCCAAAAGTTCGGATTCGGATCCGTATATCTGGGTATCCGGATCCGAATCTATTCGGATTTTAAAAATTGGTATCCGAGCACCCCTGATTGTTAATCACCATAAAATTTCTCCCTGTGACTTACTATATTGCCAACCACTTCCATACTATGTACCAGTGTCTATACTGTCACGTATACCAACGTCTGGATATTATGTACCCCTGTTTGTTTCTTCTATTGTAGAGCGCCATGGAAGATGATGGCACTGTATAAATCAGCAATAATAATAAAAAGGTAACAATGTCTATAGTAATTATGTGAGGGTAATCTTGATGGTATATATGAGTAATGCTGAGTGAATGTGTTAATTGATAGGGGGAAAGTTGGGAGGGGTATTTGAAATACTGAATAAACAACTGAATAATCAAACTAACATATTGCTATGGAGGGTCTCCAGGGTTTAGCCATTATACAAAAAAAGTTTGAGAAAAGCAGCATTAGGCAGGTGGGTTCACTCTGCTAGCAGCAGGAATGCTTACTGAATGCTCCTTTTAACCACCTATGCAAATTGTCCCTAAGCATTCTTCCAGCAGAGAACATTGCACCCTGTTTACACCAGTCACTGGTCAAAAAGACTAAGTTACTCTTATATACCTGCATAATTATCCTTGAGGCAAAAGATTAATCTACACCACTCCAGGTTGTCTGTTGCAGCCCAGTACATATGCCATAGCTCAATACACCTTGAAGAAACAGATGCTGTGCACTAAGATGTCCCTGAAAACATACTGTATCTTTTAATACATACAAAACTTTGGTGAAGTATCTATTTTATTGCTAAAGATTAAAAACGTTGTTTATGGAATTTATATGTCCAGTATCTGTTTCTTCAAAGAACAGATTGAATGTGATTTAAGTGTTGTAAAGTCTAAGGCAGGGAACACACTTGACAGTTTTCGTACGCGTTTTCTGCACAGAAAAACTGAAAACTCATGTTAATCAATGTGCTAGTGCACACTTACTGTGTTGTTCGCACACAGAAAAAAACGGACATTCTGCATCATGACTCTGCACATTTTGGCAGTTTTCTCTATCAATTACATCAGCTGCTGTGAAAAAACGTGCGCGTTTTCCTGAATGGAAACACATTTGGTGTCCAGCCCACTTTCTGGCTTGATCCAGAAACAAAGTTTATAGTCTTTGATATAATGGAAAATCTAATAAAATTAATTTTACTAGAATGGGTCACAAAAAAGAAATACAAACAATAAATGACTATTATAAATTAGGTTTTGTTACCAGATTGTGCAACCTGCTCCTATGATACTTTGATAATTTCTACCAGTCTTCTTTCTTTCTTTCTTTCTTTCTTTCTTTCTTTCTTTCTTTCTTTCTTTCTTTCTTTCTTTCTTTCTTTCTTTCTCAATATTGATTGAATTGGTTTGCTTGGGCACGTCTGTATTTCTTCTTGTCTGGTCAGTTTTTATCTAGTTGAAAAAATGTAAAAAGTATAAGACCCACACTGTGTGGTCTATAAACATTTTACCTGATTGTGCATGCTTAGTTTGTTACAACATCTTATCATGTAAACAAACACCTTAGCCTCCAGTGACCAAAACCCTGGAAACTACCAGTGTGAACTAGTTCATAGGGAGTCGTGGTACCAGTTATCACCCCAAAACACCCCAAAACACATTATACGACTTCTCCTGAGTACGGCAATACCACGTGTGACACTTTTTTTTGCAGCCTAGCTGTGCAAAGGGGCCCAAAGTACAATGAGTATCTTTAGGATTTCCCAGGTCAATTTTACTCATTTGGTTTCCAGACTACTGCCCACGTTTTAGGGCCCCTAAAATGCCAGGGCAGTATAGGATTCCCACAAGTGACCCCATTTTGGAAAGAAGACACCCCAAGGTATTCTGTGAGGGGTATGGTGAGTTCATAGAAGATTTTATTTTTTGTCAGAAGTTAGTGGAAAAAAAACAAACAAAAAAAAACAATTTCAACTAACTTGTGACAAAAAATATAATCTTCTAAAACATTTGACTAGTAGTGTATATTAGAATCTGACTGAGGGTAGGAAAACTCTAGGCAGAAATGCTAGCGTTGCGTAAAACTTTAGCATTAAAGTACTTAATGTAAGTCAGTGGGCCGCATGAAAAAAACATGTTTGTGTTCTGCAATGTGCATTTTTGAAGACGCAGAACTTGCTGCATATTTTTCCAAAACGCATCTAAAAGGCACATAATGTATGTCAATGGTGATGCAGAGGAAATAGCGTTTTGTTACGGTTTTATTGCTTTGTATGCGTTTTTGTATAAAAACAAAATTTGATTATGTATTTCCGCTTCCTGTTGTCTTCCTAGTGATGAGTCAGAGAGGACATCAAAAATGTGTGCTGATCATTTAATGAAAGCTTCTACTTTTACAGTAGATAGTTTGAATTTTGTAAACTTCAACAACCACAAAACTTCTAAGCTCTCCTACACAACCCACAAGAGAAATTATGCAAGAGCATGCTTTTATGCTGGCCACATTGCAAAAAATGTGCATACAATGCATATCAAATCGCATACAAAATGCACAAAAACGCACAAAACCACACAACACATGTACATAATGTAAACACACTCAAAACACACTTCATTATAACAAAAAACCCCACAAATGCATATGCAGCAAAATGCAACATTTTATGCAATGCCTAGGGTGTTCCCAGCGTGACAAACAGAAAAGACATTACAAACACTGAAAGCAGACCACTGCTTCTCCTCTGAGTTCAGACGCTATTTAGGCACTGCCTAGCTAAAGCTTAATATGAAACTGCTGTTGATAAGTCTTTACTAAATCAAACAGAAATTATGTCACCTAGACAAAATGTGTTGAAATACACCACCAAAAACAAATGCACTACCCTATCAGCTTTTGAACAAAATGTCTCCTTGGTTTAAAAAGAAATGTGCTTTTACAATGTACTGTTAAAGGTGTCTAATAAACCCTTTGCTAGTGCATTAATTCGGACTGTTACCAGCAGTGATCATAAAACAAGTGATTATTATAGATAAAATAAAACCATTGCACTATTCAGTCATGTCTGCAGCTGCAGCAGTGTTTAGTGTAGTGGCTGCGGGCCATATGTCACAGGAGGTTGACATAGATATAGTTTAATATAAATGTGTCAGGTCTGAACATAGAGATGTCTAGCTCTTCACAGTACAAATGTTAGAAATTGGACTTCTACCTGAATAATCAGTTATACTTGCATGGATGTTTAAAAAATATATACAGTTTATACACATAGCCCCCTACTAACAAACAACGTGAGTTACAACATTTCATACCATACTGTTTTTGTTATGACATTTTTTTGGGGTTACACATTACAGTATTGTAAAAACACATAAAAAAACACACAGAAAACTGTCAAAAACTCAAAAAGCATTGTTTATATGATATGCCCAAATCCAGAGCTGTCTGAAAGTAAATCATGCATCCGTGTTTCACTATGAACAACACATGACTCAACTTACAAACAAACTCAATTTACAAACAATCTCATGGAATGGAACATATGTAAATGGAATATATATATATATATATATATATATATATATATATCAGCACAATGGTGTAGTGCCTAGTGCTCTTGCCTTGCAGCGCTGGGTCCCCGGTTCGAATTCCAACCAGGTCAACATGTTCAAGGAGTTTGTATGTTCTCCCCATGTCTGTGTGGGTTTCCTCCAGGCACTCCGGCACTCACATCCCAAAAGCATACAGATAAGTTAATTGGCTTCCCCCTAAATTGGCCCTAGACTATGATACATACATTACACGATACATACATAGACATATGACTATAGTAGGTACTAGACTGTGAGCCCCTCTGAGGGACAGTTAGTAATAGTGACAAGACAATATACTCTATACAGCGCTGCACAATATGTTGGCGCTATATAAATACATTGTATATATATATATATACACACACACACACACACACACACACACACACACACACACACACACACACACAAATAAACGCTCACACAATTAGTTAAACAAAGCTCTGTATTTTGCAGATTGTAGGAATAAAGTGAATCGAGATATGCAGGAATATCCATTTTTGAGTGGTATCAAGGAAGCAATAACATCTACTTACTGTATATGTGATTATGCTGCACTCCTCCATTAAAGTTAAATATTGGCATGAAACTCCATTTGGAATTTATTTGACAATTATGATATCCTAACCCTGTTAAACAACAATGAATATAGACTACATTTTAAACAGATTGTTAGAATACCAAGTATTGAATAACGATCATCAAAATAATAGCTTCATGTTCTGGGAAGCAGCTTAGTCTGCACTGCTCGGAAAAATAACATCCGTGTATAAAAAAGCAGATGAAGGTTAATGAAAATTGTCTTACAGCTAGTGAGAAACTACAATCATTATAGAAAGCCCTACAGCAAAACCTAGCTAGAGAAACAAATAAATTATAATCAAGGTACAAAAAAAGTTGCCATAAACCTGAATTTGCTAAATAAGACATCACCCTTAAAAGCTATTTATCTAAGCTATTTATCTAAAGGTTATATTTGTTAGATCTGATATTGCAAGCAGTTTCTCTTTTTTCTTGTGCTCTGCAATTGTATTTTTGTTCACAATAAATGCATACAATCTTTCATTTTTGCTTTCATTTTTTTTTTTGGGGGGGGGGAGTGGTTTCCAGTAAGATGCAATAGAACTAGCGTAGACAGCCAGATGTGCCCCCAGTATTAGGTAGCCTCTCCACTCCCCTATGCAGAGCAGCGGAGCACTCAGCAGTCGGCACAGCCAGGATTCTCCTACTGCCCTGATTGTTGCACACTCTCATCTCTGTAGTAGTGATGGCCCAGCAATTACTGCATTAAAGAATACCTTTGTGGCAAAAATAAATGTAATAAATGGAACTATTTCCAATATACATGCCGTGGATGGCATCCTCCTTAGAAAGGATTCCATAGGTCAGATCAAATGACCAGTGAGGAGCCCTGGCAGCAGATTTAAAGATACGTTTTGCTGAGGCTCCCATAAAGTAGTACTAGGGTTGTACAGGGATCACCGCCTGGCAAAAGCATTTTTGGATTTGCTTCTTGGGTCTCCTATTGGTCATGATCATTACACTGACCAACTGGATTCCTCCATTTAAAGGATCTTGTTGTTCAGTGACAGTGTATTGACTAAGCGCAAATCCCAGAGGCAAATTCAAAGATGCTTTTGCCAGGGTTCTCTCCACTGCCCCAATGCAATATAAAATAGGGTGCTTCAACAAAGTATTTTTTAATCTAGTCTCGGGGCTCCTCATTGTTACTTTGGTTGGACCAATGAAAATCCTCCCAATTTAAAGGGCCAGTTTTTACACAGATCAGTTTTGATCCTGTATACCAAACTTTCTATTTTTGCCATGATTTTTGTCAATCTCACTTTAAAATTTTGACCCCTGTTAGAAAGTTGCATTAGCTGTAGACTGAAATGGTATTGTAGTTTTAACAACATTAAATTACATTACAGTTTATTTAACATTAAAATAGTGTTAAGCTTCATTTTTTATTTAGCTCAGACAGCTTAATATGGCCATATGGTTTGCAAATATAAAACGTGTATTAACACCTTTTTCATAGCAATGGCAAATACCTATATTGGTACAGTGCGATAATTACCCAAATGCTGTTCAAAGTAATTAAAATCCATTATCCTCTTTTTTTAGTCATTTAAGAAATCCCTTTGGGCAGTTTATCTTCATACTGAAAATTAAAACATCTCTGTTTGCTGTTAATCTGCTTAGAAGATTGTGTAACAACCTCTAATTCTTTTGCTTTTCCTTAGCAGTGCATTTTACATCAGTGTACTCCATAGCCAATGGCTGATTTAGTAAGGCAAAGGAATTAATGTATGGTCCTTTAACTCATGTGTGCGTTGTTGACTCACATCCTGCATAGACTGTAGTGCAGCCAAGATGTATTCATACTGTAATGCTGGGAATACACCATTTTTGCAGATAGATGGCTCGATAGATAATTTCCCACAGGTCCGATCTGATTTCAATCATTTTTCAGATCGATTTTCTTATAGAAGTGAATGTAAATCGATCAGTAAAACCATCGGAAAAACGATTGGCCAGTAAATCTGCCGGAAAAACTCATTGTGTATTCACAACATTATGTAGCAAAGCACTAAAACCATGTAAAAAGCTGCAGTCAAGATGTACAACGAAAGGTGCAAAAATTCATACTGTAATGTAGCAAAGCACTAAAACCATGGATATACTGTATTTTTTTGACTATAAGACTCAATTTTTCTCCCCAACAAGTTGGGAAAAAAAGTCACTGCGTCTTATCATCCAAATACAGGGAGTTCATGACTTGTGAACGACTGCCAATATGAACCTTCACCCCGCCACAATGTCGGGGACTCCCTGTACTGTGCCAATGCAGAGGAGGACACAGGGAGACGAACGAAGGACACAGGGGGACACAAAGGGGCATAGAAGAGGACACAAGGAGGACACAAAGAGGCATAGAGAAGGACACAAGGAGGACAGAGGTAGGCATATGGGGGACAAAGGAGGACACAAGGGGGACAGAGGAAGACACAGGGAGACACAAGAGGTACAAGGGGGCATAAGTACAAAGGGGGCATAATCCATAAGATGCCCCTTAACCATGGATGCACCGGGTATAGTATATATTTTTTCCCCTGTTTTTTGTCCTCTAAACCTAAGTGCATCTTATGGTCAGGACCATCTTACAGTCCAAAAAATACGGTAGTTGCATTTAAAATGTAAAAACAACAGCATTGTTGTAACAAACATGCTGATACACATAATGTCATGTCATAACAACAACAACCACGCACACACAAATGGGCCAAATTCAGCCACGATGGGGTGTTCCAAAGGGAACAGTAGACTATCGTCGAGTTGACTCCTAAATACAAAGCAGTTCATGTGTTGGATTCAGCCTGTTGTAACCTCACAGTGGCAATTGCGAAATCGTTCACTCATGCAGATCACATAAGCAGCATTGACATTCCCAGCAAAGCCAGAGAAGACTGAGCTTAACTAAGTCCATACTTACAGACCATTGCCAGTATAAGGAATCAGCTGAAGAGGATGAGCCCTGAGTCCACAAAGGATCACACAGCCTTACTACTGCAGCCTCTCAAATGGCAATTTCACAGGGAGGAGGAGTGGCCCCTACGTGCCTGCAAAGTTCATGCGCCTCCACCCAAACAACTTGGAGTGGGTCAGTTTTGCTTTGTCAGCAGCTGTTGCAACTGCCGGTAACAGGGTATTTCATATATGGGCCCTACTCTCCATGTTGTGGTTGGACTGCTGCTAAGGATCCAGGTGGGCCTCATGTGGCATGAAGATGCCTATAAATGGTGTAATTCTGATTCAAGATCTCCTGCTTTAAGTGATGGCTAACAAGGAGCAGTAATTGTTATCATTGTGGATTTATGAAGCATCAACCTATTCTGTGGTGCAGTGCAGAGTAAGAAATAAACACATGGTACATCATAATACAGACAACAGTATAAACAAAATTTTGACATTGGTACATAATACAGATTAGAATTGGTAGACATAGTAATTATAGTGACAAATGTAATAGGATGAACAAAATGTAGAGCACATTCCAAGACACAAAAGGTTGAGAGAGCCTTGCCCTTGGATCAGCTAATTTTGGCGCCGCATTGCACCAATCATTTGGTCACTGGCGATTGCCAAAGCTCAAATTAGAAAAAAACAAGGTAATTTGGCCATTGGAGATAGCCGGAGCATGAATTACATGTCCCTCCCAAGTTGTGACAACTCAGAGGGGGAATAGTATTTAACATGGCGTGGGTTTCAGCAGGAGCAGGTTGAGCCATCTTTCGGCTTCACCCTGCATCCAAATTTGCCTGCCGCATTACATTTTAAATGTACGCCTTGCCCTGAGGAGTTTACAATCTAAAGGAATAGGTAGGAAACAAATTGTGGAGTAACATTCAATATGTATACTAAGGGGTTGAAGGAGAATGGCCTAAGTTAGAGTGCATGCTTGTTGGAAAAAGTGAGTTTTAAACGAGCTCTTAGCTTGGAGAGTGACTGATGTATTTTGGAAATGGGATTCCAGATGAGGGGTGAGGCTCATGAGAAATCTTGAATGTGTGAATGCAAAAAGCATTCACACATTCAAGCACTATCAATCACCCCTGCAACCCCTGCAGGGGGGCCTAGAGGCTATGGGGGCCCCTCCAACTCCAACTCCCTCTCCCCAACCTCCCTCTATGTTCACAAAAAAACTTCTGCAGGAGCCTGTGTAATTTTTTTCTGCTTTCAGACGCTGCTTCACAGCAGAACACTCTCTGTTGCCATTCACCGGCTCCCAATCACGGGGGGGTTCAGGGACAAAGGGAGCCCCTGCTATCATTTTTGCAGGGGGGCCCTGTTAAGTCTAGTTATGCCCCTGGCAAAGAGTTGATTCTAGAGGAGGACAGAAGAAAATTGTGTGCAGAGTGGGGATTGTGATTGGGTTGATATTTGTTCTCCCCACAGCTTGAAGCAGATGGGGGAGGCGAGTGTGATTGAATGATGTATCTGTACTGTATAGAAGAAAAAACTCCCACTCTACTGGAAGCTCTGTACATTATGCACAGGTTTTTGAGTCATGTGACTGACTTTTCCACTTGAAATTTCTATGCAACAGCTGCATCAAATAGGAATTGTGCGAGTAATGGCATAACCCTCCACTCAACTTTACCTACAATTAAAAATGTGGCTGGGTCAACTGGGGCTTTAATGAATAGATATTTTTACAATTTCAGGACATCACTGCTTAGTGGGACTTTTTCAAATCATATCAACGGTATAAAGTTGATACTTATAAGCACAGCTCTAACTTTAACCCTGTCCAGTCCAATGTCAGACTATTTTTGACATTGGCATTTTCCTCTTTAGCACCAATGTCTGACATAGTCCGACATAGGAAAATTTAGCTGCCACTAGATGGTGCTGTTGCTTATCAAATCCGGCACAGCATTATCCTGTACAGATCAAAGTGTCAGACTATTTTTGATACTCTGATTGCTTCTGTCTCCCCCGCAGTTGCGCCAGTCATCTCTTCCTCTGCTTCACTGCATTTTGGCCAATTATCGGGGCGCTGCTGCCAGATCTGGTCCAGCAGGGTATCCCTCTATGTGGATCAAAGTATCAGACAAAATGTGACACTTTTAACTACTCTAGCAGCCTGCAGAGCCACACAATAATGTAGTTACACTGGCACTCATGTAAGTGAGCAGAACTACTGCGCATGTGCAGAGGCTGGCCCCACCGCCTTCCACTGATTCTGGGTCACCTCCTCACTCTAGTGCAAGGAGTTACCTACGTACCAACCCTGCCAGTCCTTTTTCCTGATTATTCATGTCCCCTCCAGCACCTCGGAAAAAAATGAGGTGCTGGCAGGTCATAGTTGATCAGGAAAAATGAAATTGGAATGGGTTAGGAAATCAATTGAAAATGTACACAGAATTAAGCCACTATGAATTAATGAGTTTCTTTTGATAGCATGTTCATTTATAAAAATGGGAATATTTTTTACCTGTAATTGATTTTTTTTTTTATTGCCTTTAACTATATGTTGACCAATTTTTCCTTCAAGTTTCTTCATTTTACTTTAAGTAAGTGATGATTAAAATTAAGTCTTAAGATGTCACATTTCAAAGGTTTCTCCTCCGTCTCTTTTCAAAGAAACCGAGTGTGCTATCTAGTAGTGCTTAGTTCATTGCACTAGCTGTGCAGATAGCTATAAATACTTTGTCAAAGATTTGGGCTATAGCCATTCTGTCTCATAGGCATCATGTGGTTCAGTAAGATTTATTCTCATTAATAAATACATTTGTCCGTGAATGTGCCATAAAAAAACATTTAACGTAGCAATTAAGTAAACATTTCTCAAATTCGTGTAACACCACACAGTGCAAACTGCAGTGCAAGATATGTTTGTCATGGGTGGGGAGCTCCATTCATAAATCTCCATCAATGTCTCTCTACACCAAAATAAGAAGTGCCCTAAAACCTACATTCTCAATCTATGATATATGTGCTCCTGGGGGGCTTTAATCTTGTTAAGGAAAATGTACCATTAGAGCTTAGAGTCTCAATAAACAGTAGTAGATTACCAAAAAAAAAAAAATTCTTAACAAGAGCTCTTGGGTATTTGTTTAAAAAACAAATGTCTATGATTAAAAGGTATGAATTATAAAAACAATGCACTTGACAAGTGGCATTGGAGGTTTTTTTGTACTTGCACTAGAAGGTAAATGGTAAATATTGGTCTATGCAAAGGGGAGTATACTTTTGAAGGGTATTTTAAGGCATACATTAAAAAGTGTTACAAGGAAAAATGGGAACCACATAGTAGAATATTGGTAATTTTGCCAATATTCTACTATCAACTGTAGTGTAGTGTTACCGATATTCTGCTATTAGCCTCTCTTATTCTATTCTCACACTAAACTTCCCTGCATCTATGCCTTTCATTAACCTAATCCCTACCTACACCTAACCCTAAACTACCCCCATCTATGCCTAACACTAACCTACCTACACCTAACACTAATGTACCCCCTACTAACACTAATACCATTGTTATACCAGCCGCTAGCCAGTGTCCCTGCTGCTATTATGCTAGCTATCCCTCGTCACTATAGAGTTGGGCTACACAGGTAGCCATACTCAACTGCTGTCCCGATGCTGTATTATTAACTACAGAGTTCTGCTACAATGGGCCATATGCAATTCACTTTTTTACCAGAGTTTTCTCCTAGGTGATATTTTTAAACTTGGCAATAAAATGCCTTTAAGCCACCAGAAAAGCAAGGAAATACTCAAAATAATTTTGATAGTACTAATTCACCTACTTTTTGGTACTTTTTTAGTTGAAAAGTGCTGAAGATGAAAAATTATCTCCTGGGAGAAAAGTCAGGTGAAAAAGTGAATTGCATATGGGCCAATGTAGCAGAAATCCTCCGCCACTATAATGCTTGGTGCTGTTGTTAAAAAGTTCCACTTAATGTAGCGAAACTAGCACACCGCAGTTTCCGCTATAGCTGGTAATTCTGTTATGGCCACACATCACACCTAAATTACCTGCTTCACACAACAGGGTAAAACATGATAAAATACACACATATACAGTATGTACAGTCCAAATCCTACATAAAACAAGCTTGTGTTCCTTTCTTTTTTCCCCTCGCATTCAGATTTCGGCAGAGATAAACACACCAGACTGCACAGAACTGATAAGTTCAGCAGTTTAAAATGTGTCTGTATGGAAGCTGAATAACATAAAAAAAACTGCCACGATTCAATTGCAACAGTTAAATCATGGGTTACATCATAATACCTTGTTCAGCAATTAGCAGCACTGGAGGGGTTGGCAACTATTATCCCCATTGTGGATGTGGCTGGCATTTTATTGGAAAGTGTGTATAGTTAACGTGTTGGATCAGCTACGTAGGCTGAGGCCAATATTTAAAGCATTAGTAGAAGTGCAAATTCTGATATTCTACCATTAACTATGTGATGGAGCTTTCAGCAGGTGCTTTTCCCCCAGTGTTCCCCAGTGCTTCTGCCCAGTGTTCATACAACAGGCCTTTGATGCCCTACATACCCATCCTCATTGTTCTTCTGAGGTACCATTTAAAGCGTCTTCTCTCTCCCAGTTGTGTCTCACACAAACCCACTGACAGCTCACATTGCTGCTATTTCTAACAAAAAGCAGAGACATTACTAACTTGACTCCCAGACTAGCTGACAAAAATGATGCTACAGGTTATTTATATAGATAGTATATTGGCCAAGGTCTGACACAGAAAAACAATAACCGTAAATAACATCACAGTGACATAAATCAACCTTCCAAAAGTGCTGCAGCAACCTCTAACATGCTGTCATCACAAAGACAAGAATAACAGATTCTGTTGCTTCTATTACACCTCACAGAAGGGTCAGATATTGTTAGTAAAATGATTTCATAAAGGCTTTCACATTAAGCAAAGAGCCTTCCTTTTCATTGCTACATTGTCGGAAAACTTTATCTGTGCTTTAAAAGAACAGTTCTTGTATCTGCAAGAATGATTGTGCATACACTCTGTCTACAGTCTTCATTTAAATGCATTGGTTTCTTCACTAATCTAAAACATACACACATCCCAAACTCAATTACCTTCCAATGCATTAGAACAAACAAAGTACAAACTGGACAGACAATTGAAACTTATTGACAGTTGCTTATATCAAAGTGAAAACTTAAAAAGGCTGCACAGAACTGTATTTCTCATTTTAATTTTGCACCAGCTTGGATGAATTTTGTAATTTGAATGATTCTGAGTCTTGGATGGTTCTGTTTGTGCAATAGATATAAAGTTACAGACCTGACTAATGAATGATACAGGAGAAGAATAGAATGCCATCTGACTTGTACCATATCTACTGTAATGACCTACCTCATCAAAGTATGAAATGTCTCACCACAGCAGGCTCCCTTCCAGCAGTGGCTCCTCTGGGCATGTGCCTACGGACTCTATTGTGACAGCTGACCCTATTATCCGGTATTACTTTTACTGGCACAATTATCATTAGTTCCAAAGCTATATCATATGTAAAAGTCAAGGTGAATGGGAAAGTGAAACTAAGCAATGTCTGTAAGCTTTTTGGTGGTCTTGAAAACACCAAAGATAACCAAACTCATATTATTTCTACAGCATATATCTGTTTAAAGTTTGGTTAAAAACTAGTGATGATTGAAATTAGCTAATAACGATTACATAATTTTCGCTATTACACTCATATGTATTACGCTCAGATATACAGTAATTACGATTTATAAATTCAATTGATTCTGTTTAACCACTTCACCCCCAAGGGGTCTTTTTACCCTAACAGACCAGAGCAATTTTCACCTGTCGGTGCACCTCCGTTTTATTCGCCAATGACTTTATTATTACTTTTCACAACAAAATTACCTATACCTTGTTTTTTTTCACCACCAATTAGGATTTATTTGGGAAGTACATTTTGCTCAAATTATTTTATTCTAAATGCAGTTTAACGGTAATAATACAAAAAAAAATTGAAAAAAAAAACATTATTTCTTGGTTTTCAGCCACTGTAGTTTTAAAAATAAAACATGCTACGATAATTAAAACCCACGTATTTTACCTGCCTATTTGTCCCAGTTATTACACCATTTAAATTATGTCCCTATCACAATGTATGGCGACAATATATTATTGGGAAATATAGGTGTAATTTGTCTGGTGTGTGTGTGTGTGTGTGTGTGTGTGTGTGTGTGTGTGTGTGTGTGTGTGTGTGTGTGTGTGTGTGTGTGTGTGTGTGTGTCCAGGCCATTATTACAAGCCACTATGTAGTAAAATACCCTAATAAATACACATTAAAAAAGCTGAGTCCCTTTATGAATTTTTTGTTTTAATTGTTCGGGCTTTGTAGTTAAAAAGGAATAATTTTATTTATTTTTAATTATAATGTATGGTGCATGTGTGTGTAATTTTACTTTGTCACCACTAGATGGCGCTGCAAATACTATCCTGTTTACCAGAAAGTGGTAATTTTTTTTTTACAATTCATTGGCTTCTTAAAACTTCCTGTAATATGAATGGACATGGCCCCTGACATGGTCTCGTCCATTAATTTCCAGGCATTGCGACTGGTCGGGGGTGAAAACTTGTTCCCCCTCCCCAATCGCAGATGTCCATGTCCCAATGGGTACGCGCGGTGGGAGGGGGGTGAAACCATGCGTGTGCAGTTTTTGAGAAAATCAATTTTGAAGATGCAAAGGAAAAAGGGTTTTTAAACTCAGAAAAATGACAGTTTAAAAAACATGTTTCCTTTGCATTTTTAATTCAATTTTCTCAAAAGCTACAAGGTCTTTTTGAAAAATGACATCTCCCTCTGAGTAGTATTTAACGCTGCTGGGGATTTGAGGGGCAGCAGGGTGAACCGTCATTTGGCTTACCCTGCGCCCAACTCACCGGCAGCGTACTAATAGGTACGCTTCCTGGCTCCTAAACACATAACAGTGCTGGTAGGGATGCTTTCCCACAATACACAGGTGGTCTGACCACTTCAGTATGTGGTGCACACTTTAGTATGCTTTCAACCAATGCCTGTATATTGACATTTCCTAATATTTTCTTTGGTTAAAAGTTAGCCAGGAAATAGCTTTAGTTTTCCTCCAACATTGTAGAAACCAGTTTTGCCACCAGACTTCTTGCACAAGGCTGGTTGTTTAAAGTGAGCACGGGTTCACACTAGTGCACGCACTTTCTCTTTTTTTTATTACCGTTTAAATGGAATTTAAACCGAATATCCGTGAAGCAGGCATTTTCCCTCAACATACGGTAGCTGAGCTTCCTTTCAGCGATAATGGAAGTCTTAGTAAATCAAAATGTATATTCCATCTTCCTAGCAAATTGATTCTGTAAGGTAGGGAAGTGACTTCATCAACTTGTAAATAGCAGCATTTTACCTGCGTTCTGCCATTATGTCTCTACAAGTATCACAAGTGGAAAATTATCCGACTTTGCTGATAGCCAAGTTGTCTGTCTAGCTCATTTTACAGTTATTAGCCTGTTTGTGAGCACATTCCACTGGCAGCTGTAGATAACTGTACATCTCAGTAGACAAAGATGCTTAGAATAAGAAAAATTGGATCATTTCCCATTAGGCAAAGTACATATTTATGCAACCATAAAGGAATAATTTAAGTAATATAATCAATTTATAAAATTGATCATTTCACTACAAGAAGGGGATTTTTGTTTTGTGTAGGAAATTCCAAGTGAATACTAAGCTGACCCTACCGCACCATTCGGAATCCTTTGTAACAAATTTTTCTTCCCAGCTGCAATAGAAGTGGCCCTATTACTTAGTTATTTTGGTACAACCCTTATTTGTTAGAAGGATCATCACTAGTAACATCTGCACAGGGAACTTAATCCTAGAGTCACTATTTGGTAGTGCCCATCAGCTTGCATATAACATAACATCGTTTTATTGAATAATGCAGTGTGTTGTAGGGCATGCAGTAAAGCTAGCTTTGTCACTGATGGTATTAAATTACACAGGTAGTCGCTGCCTAAAGCTACAGATAAACATCTAGAGTAGGCCCGCACTTATATGCATGAAAATTGCACTTGTATTTTTGCACACTTTGATTCAAACTCCACGCATATTGGCATGCAAAAGTATGGTTGTACTTGTCTCAGCATCACTTTGTCACTCCTGTTAAACGTTTGTCCCCATGCAGGATTTCATTTTTCACCTACGTGGGACTCTGGGGACAGCAATCTCCTCACTCACCTTTGCAAAATACCCTTCCCCTGATGTAAGGCCCTCTTTAAGGGCCAGTTTCCACTAGATGCCGCACGCTGCTGCGAGATGTGCAGCGGCACTTCCTGGTCTGCAATACGCAGATGAATCCCAGAAGCCGTGCCGTGCACGGCTAACGGATTCTCTGCCTCTCGCATGGAAAAATGCTGCAATGTCCTCCAAATCGCTAAGGCAAGCGATTCGGACAACGGAAGTATTATCCCCTATGGCAGAGTTTGCTCAAATTCCTTTCGGGTAAACTCTGTGGATTCGGCCCGATTTATGCAGCAGTGGAAACGGGCCTCCTTTGAGATAAGTAAGTAAAATAGATCATTAATGACCTTCTACCAATTGTGCATAAAGAGATGAGATGTAAAAATAACCATGACCTGATTAAATGTAAATAAATAAATACAATGGCACATTTTAGGCTTCAAAAATATAGGAATCACTCCACTGAAAACAAGCAAATGGTTAGAGAGGCTAAACTAAAAAGGTGAGAGTGATATGGAGGTTGCCATAGGTATTTCCTTTTAAACAATAATTGTTGCCTGGTAGTCCTGTTGATCTTCTGGCATCAGAGTCACAACTCTGAAACAAGAATGTGGCTAATCTAGTCAGACTTGATTCGGAGCACCTGATCTGCTGAGATGCAGGATCAGCAGGAAAGCGAGGCAACTTGTATTGTTTAAAAAGAAATTAATATGGCAGCCTCCATATCACTCTCACTTCAGACGAGGGGGGTAGAAAACTAATTATACATACCTGGGGTTTCCGCCAGCCCCTCTCTGGCTGGTCACTCCCTCGCCATCCTCCCGCACTGCCTGGATCCTCAGGTATTAGGCTGGGTAATTCTTCTAGTCGGGGCATTCTGCACATGCGTGGCCCAGGCACATGCGTGCCCCCATCGCCGGGAGCATTCTGCACCTGTGCAGTACTACTGTGCAGGCTATGAACACTTCCAGTGATGAGAACGTGATGGTGGGAGCGTGCATCCAGAATGAGCATGCTCCAACTGGTCCCAACTGAATGTATTCCTGGGCCAAATAGCAGTGGATCAAGTCGATGCAGGAGGACGGCGAGGGAGTGATCAGTCTGAAGGGGGCTGATCACTCCCTCGTCTCGCTGTATGTATTTTTTTTTCTAGCTCCTGTCTCAGGTACACTTTATGGTGGCCATACATGGTAAAAAAAATTTCATACAATCTTACCATTTCTATGTAATATAAGGGAACTCTCTAAATTATCCTTTCAGTATATTCACTTAATTTACCCTTACACTACATAGAAATGGTAAGATTGTATGAAAAAATTGTACCATGTATGGCCACCATTAAAGAGACACTGAAGCTAAAAAGAAAATATGATATAATAATTTGTAGGAGCAGAGATTAGTCTAATATTAGAGCAAGTCTAATAATGTTTCCAGGACAGGAGGAGTTAAAAAACTCCAGTTGTTATCTATGCAAAAGAGCTTATCCGAGCTCCACGACTTTCAAAGTCGCAGAGAGCGCTGTCTTCTGAAGCTTGTTATCTCAACTGTCAGTCATTGTATTTTATTTTTCTCTGCAGAGGACAGATCAAAAGTTCAGTAGCCCGCTCTATAAAATAATTTAGAATGCTTAGTAGTGTGTAAACTGCAAATATTACAGAATGATGCAATGTTTTAAAAAATACTATATACGGGAAAATAAAAATATGAGACTATTTTCTTTGCTAATGTTCTAGTAATTTTCCGTACTACACAAACAATTCATTATATCATATTTTTTTTTATTACTTCAGTGTCTCTTTTAGAACTAAGTACCTGATCTCTATTAGAGATGGCCCGAACGGTTCGCCGGCGAACTTCCGGTGGTTCGCGATCGTGGAGAACCACAAACTTTTCCAGAAGTTTGCTTTGTCCCCATAATGCACCATTAGGGTCAACTTTGACCCTCTACATCACAGTCAGCAGGCACATTGTAGCCAATCAGGCTACACTCCCTCCTGGTCTGGAGCCACTCCCCCTTTATAAAAGCCAGGCACCACCGGCCATTATACTCACTCGTGTGCCTGCAGTAAATAGAGAAGGTACAGCTGCTGCAGACTCTCTCATAGGGAAAGATTAGTTAGACTCTTGTAGACTTGTTAGCTTGCTCCTTGCTAATTCTTATTGCTAAAATAGCACCCCACAACAGCTCTTTTGAGAGCTAGTCTTGTTCTTGTGATCTATTTTTTTTCTGTGTGTCCCACTGACACTTGTGTTGTATAGACACCCTTAATAATTCACTCTGTGTGTGTGCCACTGCCAGGCCCAGCACATTCAGTGACTACCTGTGTGTGTGACAGGTGCACATTGTACTACCCAGGACTGCATATACCTACCTACCTGTTGCTCACAGTGCAACCACCTACTTACGTGAGTTGAGCATACGCAGTGTCACTGTGCCTGTCTGCTACCTGTCTGTGTTTGACAGGTACACATTGTAATACCCATCACTGCATAAACCTACCTACCTGTTGTTCACAGTGCACTCACCTACCTACATGAGTTGAGCACACGCAGTGTCACTGTGCCTGTCCGCTACCTGTCTGTGTGTTACAGGTGCACATTGTAATAACCAGTACTGCATATACCTACCTACCTACCTGTTGTTCACAGTACACCCACCTACCTACGTGAGCTGAGCGCACGCAGTGTCATTGTGCCTGTCTGCTACCTGTCTGTGTGTGACAGGTGCACATTGTAATACCCATCACTGCATATACCTACCTGTTGTGTTCAGTGCACCCACCTCATCACTGCATATACCTACCTGTTGTGTTCAGTGCACCCACCTACCTACGTGAGTGCACGCAGTGTGATATATCACTCCATACATACCTGTTAGCTGCACCTGTGTGACTGCACATTGTATTAGTCAAGTCAGTACCTTTCACTTCATCCCCCCCCCCCCCTGATATGGACACAACGGACAAAACAGGCAGAGGTAGAGGCAGGCCCAGAGGAAGGCCACCCTGCAGGTCCGTGCAAGGTCATGTTGATGTGATTTTGTGCGGCCCTCGACCAAAGTACAGTGCTCAGAAGAAGAAGAAGGCACGTCCCATCAACTCCCAAGATTGTCAGGACGTGGTTGACTATTTAACACAGAACACCTCATCTTCCGCAGCCACCAGCGCTACTACAAGCACCACATCTGTTCCATTTGACACTTCGCAGGAGTTAATTGGTGGGGAATTAACTGATTCACAGCCATTATTGTTACAACCAGATGAAAGCACTAATCAAGTTACACCACCTCGTATGTCTGAGTTAGGCGGCGACACTATGGACGTAACGTGTGAAGATGATGAAGTGCCTGCTATTGGTGCAGTTTTGGAGGTGTCTGAGGCAAGCAAAGCTGGGCAGGATGATTATGATGATGACGATGATACGGATCCCACGTATGTTCCCAATAGAGGAGGTGAACAGGGGGACAGTTCAGAGGGAAAGTCAGAGAGGAGTAGGAGGAGAAGAGTTGCTCAAAGAAGCAGGGGGAGCTCGTCTTCAGAAACAGCTGGTGGCAGTGCCATGTATCACCACCTATGTACAGCCAGCCAACATGCCCTTCAATGTCAGCTGCTGATGCCACCATAGTGCCATCACCCCAGGGGGGCTCAGCGGTTTGGAAATGTTTTTAATGTGTTTGCCGCAGATTAGAGCAATGCCATCTGTTCTCTCTGCCTCCAAAAATTGAGCTGTAGAAAGGCCAACACTCACGTAGGGATAAATGCCTTACGAAGGCACATGGAGAAAAGGCAGGAGAAAAGGAGAAAGAGAGCACCTGAGCAAAAGCAGCACACAAAAGAAAAGCTACCCTCCTTCTCCTCTTCCTCCTTCAGGTGCAGCATCTTCAGCCGCTTTCTCCCTTGCACCTTCACAGCCACCCTCCTCCACTCCACCTCTGCCCTTGAGCGGTTCCTACTCCTCTGCCCAAAGCAGCCAGGTGTCCGTGAAGGAAATCTTTGAGCTGTAGAAGCAAATTTCTGCCAGTCACCCCCTTGCCCGGCATCTGTCAGCTGGCGTGGTGGAACTGTTAGCTCGCCAGCTGTTACCATACAAGCTGGTGGACTCTGAGGCCTTCCATAAATTTGTGGCCATTGGGACACCACAGTGGAAGATACCAGGCCGCAATTATTTCTCTAAGAAGGTGATACCCAAACTGTACCATGAAGTGTAGAGGCAAGAGGTGTCATCTCTGGCACACAGTGTTGGGTCAAGGGTCCACCTGACCACATTACTTACACAGCCCATTGGGTCAACCTGGTGACCAATGGCAAGCAGGGAGGGAGTATGTGGCTGTGCAGCGGACCAACTTGTGACACCTCCACGGCTTGCAGGCAGGCCTCCTGCCACCTCCTCTCCACCTGCTACATCCTCTTCGCTGTCATCCTCCTCCTTGGCTGAGTGGCAGTTCAACTCTACTAGTGCTGCGGTCTCCTCTCCAGCTACACAGACCCAGCTCCCCAGGGCCTATGCTGCATGCCAGGTAGAATGGTGTGACGCCATCTTAGACATGTCTTGCCTCAAAGCGCAGAGTCACACTGGACCAGCTCTCCTGGCTGCTCTTAACAAACAGGTGGATCAGTGGCTGACCCCACACCAGCTGGAGATTGGCAACATGGTGTGTGACAACAGCAGCAATCTCCTTTCCGCTTTGAATTTGGGAAAGCTGACACTTGTACCCTGCATGGCACATGTGCTGAATCTAGTCATTCAAAGATTTGTGTCAAAGTACCCAGGCTTAGAGGACATCTTGAAACAGGCCAGGAAGTTGTGTGGGCATTTCAGGCGGTCTTACACGGCCATGGCACGCTTTACGGACATTCAGTGGAGAAAAAACTTGTGGGTGGGACGCTTGATATGTGATAGCCCGACTCACTGGAATTCGACCCTGGTCATGTTCTCTCGCCTGCTAGAACAGGAGAAAGCCGTCACCCAGTACCTCTACAATTTAAGTAGAAGGACACAATCTGGGGAGATGGGGATGATTTGGCCCCCGAAGTGGACACTGATGCGAAATGCATGCAGGCTCATGCGGCCATCTGAGGAGGTGACCAACCTGGTGAGTAGCAGTGAAGGCACCATCAGCGACTTGATCCCCTACTATTACTTCCTGGAGCGTGTCGTGCATAGAGTGGTGGATCAAGCTGTGGAGGAGCGTGAAGAGGACAGTTATGGCAGGAACAGTTGTGGGAGCAATTTACTTCAGAATCAGATGTTTCCTCAACTCCTGCGGCAGCACAGAGGAGGGAGGAAGAGGAAGAGTCGTGTGGGGAAGAGGAGTCAGACTCAGATGATGAGGAAGGTGTTTCTTTGGAGGAGAAGGAGGCAGTGGCAGAAGAACAACCGCAGCAGGCATCGCAGGGGGCTTGTGCTGCTCGACGTTGCCGTGGTATTGTTCATGGCTGGGGGGAGGAGGAGGACTTACCTGACGTCACTGAGGAAGAGCAAGAGGAGATGGATAGTACGTCTGCATCCAACTTTGTGCAGATGTCTTCTTTCATGCTATCCAGCCTGTTGAGGGACCCCCGTATTAAAAAAAACTCAAGGGGAATGAGCTGTACTGGGTGGCCACACTACTAGACCCTAGGTATAGGCACAAATTGGTGGACATGTTACCCACTCACCAGAAGGCAGGAAGGATGCAGCACATGCAGAACAAGCTGGCAACTATGCTTTACAATGCGTTTAAGGGTGATGTCACAGCACAATGCAATAAAGGTACCACTGCCAGTAATCCTCCTCCCATGTCCACGCAGGCAAGGACAGGACGCTCCAGCGATCTCATGGTGATGTCGGACATGCGGACATTCTTTAGTCCAACGCCTCGACTTAGCGCTTCCGGATCCACCCTCCACCAATGCCTGGACCAGCAGGTAGCTGACTACCTGGTCTTAAGTGTGGATGTAGACACTGTGAGCAGCAATTAACCCTTGGACTACTGGGTGCGCAGGCTTGACCTGTGGCCAGAGCTGTCCCAATTTGCCATCCAACTTCTGTCTTGCCCTGCCTCATACATCCTGTTAGAAAGGACCTTCAGCGCAGCTGGAGGCATTGTCACTGAGAAGAGAAGTCGCCTAAGTCACAAAAAAGTTCAGTACCTCACCTTTATCAAAATGAATGAGGCATGGATCCCGGAGGGCTACTGCCCGCCCGAAGACTAAGTCAGTCCCCACACACTGCATATCTGCCTGCATGCCATGTGACTGGCTGCCTGCCCCAAGACTAAGTAGCTCCCCACACAGCACCTCTGCCAGCAGGCCGCTTGACTGCCTTCTCTACCACCACCAACAGGGTCCAGGACTCCAGGCGGGTTCTTGAATTTTTTAGGCTGCTAGCAGCGGCCCCTATAATCATTTTTCTGGTGCATGTACATGCCTGCCTAATTTTTCTGGCTGCACTGCGGCTTCAACAACAAAACAAAAGGCATGTACATGTGCCCATTCCCCTTCATGATCGTTACCTTGCTGCGGTGAAGGGGCTTGCGTATCACAATAAAGCAATGACCGCCGGCTATATGAGTGTCTCGGGGGGTGGCACACCAAAGATAATAAGGTTGTAGCTTCATTGTGGACAAACCAAATTTGATCAGCTGGACAGTCACTGTTGTTCTATCATTGAGCTACCACAGCCCGGCGACCATATGGGCTTGAAAACCGCCACGGCCTGCACTCTGGCCATGGTGTGCACCAGTCCAGCATGGCCGTCACTACGCAAACAGCTGTTTGTGGTGCGTAACACAGTGAGTTTGGTGTGTCACTGTGAAGCAGTACTCTAATTACACTCCCTGGTTGATGTATACACATGCAAGATGTTTTAAAGCACTTTAGGCCTGTAATTTAGCATTCATTGTGATTTCTGCCCTTAACCACTTGATGACCCAGCCTTTACTCCCCCTTAAGGACCAGCGCTGATTTCGCTGATCTGTGCTGGGTGGGCTCTACAGCCCCCAGCACAGATCAAACACCAGGCAGAGCGACCAGATCGCTCCCCTTTTTTCCCCACTAGGGGGATGATGTGCTGGGGGGTCTGATCGCTCCTGCCTGCGTGTAGCTGGTGGGGGGGGGCACCTCAAAGCCCCCTCCACTGCAGGATTCCCCCTCTCCTCCCTCCCTTCCCGGAGATCCAAGGCTGCACAGGAACGGATCTGTCCTGTGCAGCCTCTAACAGGCTCCTGCCTGTCATGTGACAGCGATCCCCGGCTGCTGATTGGCCGGGGATCGCTGATCTAGTACAACACTGCTACTGTTAGCAGCGTTGTACAAATGTAAACAAAGCGGATTATTTCCGCTTGTGTTTACATTTAGCCTGCGAGCCGCGATCGGCGGCCCGCAAGCTATTCACGGAGCCCCCCGCCATGAATTGACAGGAAGCAGCCGCTCGCGCGAGCGGCTGTTTCCTGATTAATTAGCCTGCAGCCGACGACGCAGATCTGCGTCGCTGGTCCTGCAGCTGCCACTTTGCCGACGCGCGTTATGAGTGCACGGTTGGCAAGTGGTTAAAATGCTGCTTTGCATCCAATCCAGATTTTTCCAGGGGACTTTTGGCATCTATCCCACTCCGCCATGCCCCTTCCAGGTGTTAGACCCCTTGAAACATCTTTTCCATCACTTTTGTGGCCAGCATAAATTTTTCTAGTTTTTAAAGTTTGCCTCCCCATTGAAGTCTTTTGCGGTTCGCAGGAGGTTCGCGAACCAAAAATCGGAGGTTCGGGCCATCTCTAATCTCTATACTTATTCTGGGTCAGAGGCTGACAATAGTGGAGACAGAGGATGAGCACAGAGGGAGCCAGTCAGGCAATTGGTGCTATTAAAAAGGAAATGGGTATGGCAGCCACCATATTCATCTCACTACACAGTCACCAACTACAGTGAATGGGAATAAGAAAGTCTGTTCAGTTTTCTTGCATGCCATTGCTTCCTGGCAATAATACAACATTCTTGACTGCAGCATCAGTGCAATTTATGATCTTATGACTGTCTAAAATGGAATGCACACATTTCATTTTGATTGTGCTAAAGGTTTAAAGATATTGTTTGTGAGCCTCCGCAAATCTGCCAGCAACTTTTATTATTTTCAGTTGCTATTGTTTCATCATGTGTGGGAGATCTAAGGTAATTACAAATGGTAAAGAACAAAGATCTGTATAGCTATTTGTTGTCTGCTGTCAAATTGTAACCTTTTTCCTTGTGTGCTGTTGATAACATTTTTCAATCAAAGGCAAGCTACAGTATTGTTAAGAAAATGTCTTTTATTCTGTTCTTGTAACGTTATGCTAGTGACAATGTAAGTTTTAAATTGTTAAAATTCCATTAGGGTAAGAAATATTTTGCATAATGTATTTTATGGGTTGTACAACTGCAATCAGATGCAAAGACACACAAAGAACTTTCATGACAAATACAGGCTGTTCTGAATTTATTATAATAAAATATATAGATTTTCACTCTAGGAAAATGCACTGGACTATAAAGTAATTCACTATCAGGAAACCACATGGCTTCTTATGACCCAGCCAGGGGTTGCAGAATTTTGCTACCTAATGGTAGGTGATAGTAGTGATGCTCAAATACCCCTTTTTAAAATTCGAGTTTGGTCGAATTCGAATAGTAAATTATTCGAGGTCAGTCGAATATTCGAGTCGAATAATTTTTACTATTCGATTCGACCTCGGACTTCGAGCTCACTATTCGAGTCGGTATTCGAGCTAACTATTCGAGCTGACTATTCGAATTGGCCTTAAATAGCTTCCAACACTTGTTTTGAGGGTGAATGATGCAAGAAACCTCTTTTTTTCCAAGTAACAACAGCAAGTGATTATGTGGGGATGTTCCTTTAAAAAAAATGTGGAAAGAGAAGTTGTGTCCTTAATTTTGTTCAGTAGTGTTACTGTATATACTTGTTCTTCTTCTTCTTTATCTTTCTTCTTCTTCTTCTCGATCTTCTTCTTCTATATCTTCTTCTTCTTCTTCTATATCTTCTTCTTCTTCTTCTATATTGTCTTCTTCTTCATCTTCTTCTTCTTCTTCATCTTCTTCTTCTTCTTCTTCTTCTTCTTCTTCTTCTTCTTCTTCTTCTTCATCTTCTTCTTCTTCTTCTTCTTCTTCTTCTTCTTCTTCTTCTTCTTCTTCTTCTTCTTCTTCTTCTTCTTCTTCTTCTTCTTCTTCTTCTTCTTCTTCTTCTTCATCATCATCATCATCTTCTTCTTCTTCTTCTTCTTCTTCTTCTTCTTCTTCTTCTTCTTCTTCTTCTTCTTCTTCTTCTTCTTCTTCTTCTTCATCTTCTTCATCTTCTTCATCATCTTCTTCATCATCTTCTTCTTCTTCTTCTTCTTCATCTTCTTCTTCTTCATCTTCTTCATCTTCTTCTTCTTTTTCATCTTCTTCTTCTTTTTCATCTTCTTCTTCATCATCTTCTTCATCTTCTTCTTCATCTTCTTCTTCTTCTTCATCTTCATCTTCTCCTTCCTTTTCAATATCGTCTTCTTCTTCTTCACGTATTTCTCTTTTCAATTTTTTTTTTAAAGAAATGCAGCTATTTTTGAGCGTAACAAATAGCTGGTGGGCGCACGCATGTTGGAAGCGCCATTGTATGTGCTCCCTGGCAGTGGAAACACAAAGACAGCAGGAGGTAAATTCAGCAGCAGGAGGAGGAGGATGAGTGTGTGGCAGCAGGCAGTCAATGAGGCAGGCAGCTCGCCGTGACATAATAGCCCTGGTACCTAGCGGTGATACCAGGGCTGTAAATAAACACAACAGGAGGTCCCAGACAGCGGTCGTGCAGCCCACATTGTGTCCAATACACAACTGGGACAACACAGTTTTCAACCCGGGCACCTCAGAAAAATTAAACCTTTTTTTTTTTTTTTAATGGTTTGTTTGGTTTTGGTTTTGCAACCAATATAGCTATTGTTTGACGTAATAGCTGGTGGCAGAGTGGCAGCAGAAGGTAATTCTGTGTACCCTGGCAGTGGGAAACACAGACAGACAGCAGCAGCAGGAGGAGGAATGGAGGAGTAGGCGAGCAGCTATTGTTTGACGTAATAGCTGGTGGCAGAGTGGCAGCAGAAGGTAAATCATCTGTGTACCCTGGCAGTGGGAAACACAGACAGACAGCAGCAGCAGGAGGAGGAATGGAGGAGTAGGCGAGCAGCTATTGTTTGACGTAATAGCTGGTGGCAGAGTGGCAGCAGAAGGTAAATCATCTGTGTACCCTGGCAGTGGGAAACACAGACAGACAGCAGCAGCAGGAGGAGGAATGGAGGAGTAGGCGAGCAGCTATTGTTTGACGTAATAGCTGGTGGCAGAGTGGCAGCAGAAGGTAAATCATCTGTGTACCCTGGCAGTGGGAAACACAGACAGACAGCAGCAGCAGCAGCAGGAGGAGGTATGGAGGAGCAGTGTGAGTGTGGCAGCAGGTAGGCAGCGTGACATAATAGCCCTGGTACCTAGCGGTGATACCAGGGCTGTAAATAAACACAACAGGAGGTCCCAGACAGCGGTCGTGCAGCCCACATTGTGTCCAATACACAACTGGGACAACACAGTTTTCAACCCGGGCACCTCAGAAAAATTAAACCTTTTTTTTTTTTTTATGGTTTTTTGGTTTTTGGTTTTGCAACCAATATAGCTATTGTTTGACGTAATAGCTGGTGGCAGAGTGGCAGCAGAAGGTAATTCTGTGTACCCTGGCAGTGGGAAACACAGACAGACAGCAGCAGCAGGAGGAGGAATGGAGGAGTAGGCGAGCAGCTATTGTTTGACGTAATAGCTGGTGGCAGAGTGGCAGCAGAAGGTAAATCATCTGTGTACCCTGGCAGTGGGAAACACAGACAGACAGCAGCAGCAGCAGCAGGAGGAGGTATGGAGGAGCAGTGTGAGTGTGGCAGCAGGTAGGCAGCGTGACATAATAGCCCTGGTACCTAGCGGTGATACCAGGGCTGTAAATAAACACAACAGGAGGTCCCAGACAGCGGTCGTGCAGCCCACATTGTGTCCAATACACAACTGGGACAACACAGTTTTCAACCCGGGCACCTCAGAAAAATTAAACCTTTTTTTTTTTTTTATGGTTTTTTGGTTTTTGGTTTTGCAACCAATATAGCTATTGTTTGACGTAATAGCTGGTGGCAGAGTGGCAGCAGAAGAAGGTAATTCTGTGTACCCTGGCAGTGGGAAACACAGACAGACAGCAGAAGGGCAGTACACAGCAGCCCACTGTAGGTGTAAAATGTGTGGCTGCAGGCGACGTAATAGTCAAAGTGAACCAGGCTGGCTTAGTGAGCAGGAGCCAGGAGGTGGTAAAGGGTGGTAAGGCACATTAACGATGGTTCCGGCAGCCAGTTCATGTCCCCCTCTCGCCGACAACAGGGGCCAGGAACTCGCCTTCCACCCACGCCTGGTTCATCTTGAGAAACGTCAGTCTGTCCACAGACTTGTGAGACAGACGTGAGCGTTTCTCGGTGACCACGCCACCAGCTGCACTGAAGCAGCGCTCGGACAGCACGCTGGAAGGGGGGCAGGACAGCACTTCCAGGGCGTACTGCGCCAGCTCGCTCCAGATCTCCATGCGCTTGACCCAATACTCCATGGGATCAACAGGGGCATCGCTGTCAAGCCCGCTGTACGACCCCATGTAGTCAGCCACCATGCGGGTCAGGCGCTGGCTGTGACCGGAGGAGGATGCTGCTGCATGCATCTCCTCTCTAGTCACTGCTGCCGGAGCCTCTACAGTCCTGTAGAGCTCGTGGCTGAGAGACAGCAGGTCTGTGGGGCGCTTGCTGCTGCTGGATGCAGGCACCTGCTGCTGCCTCTGTGCTGGCTGCTGGACAGTGGGGGTGGAAGGCTGGGGGAAGGCTTCCTCCAAGCGCTCAACAAGGGCCTGCTGCAAGCTCCTTATTTGTTGCGCTGGGTCTCCTCCTGCAGGCGGCAGGAACTGGCTCAACTTCCCCTTGAGGCGTGGGTCCAACATCATGCTGATCCAGATGTCCTCCCTCTGCTTCATCTGGATCACCCTGGGGTCCCTGCGCAGGCACGTCAGCATGTGTGCTGCCATTGGGAAGAGGCGGGCCACGTCTGCTGGCACATCGACGTCAGTGCTGTCCTCATCCTCCTCCTCTGCCGCCTCATCCTCTCTCCACCCCCGCACCAACTCAGCTGCGCTGTGCTGATCCCCCTCATCAGCAGCCAGGTCAGGGACCTCCACCAAGTCCTCCTCCTCCTCCCCCTCAGAGGTGGACTGCGCAGCTGGTTGCCGCTCCTGCTGGTCCAAGGCTGCCGCTCCCTGTTCCAGCAAAGCATCGAGGGCCCTGTTCAGCAGAGAAACCAGGGGCACCCACTCGCAGACCATAGCATGGTCCCTGCTCACCATGTTTGTGGCCTGCAGGAAGGGAGCCAGCACTAAGCACACCTGCTGCATGTGCCTCCAGTCATCATCGGGGACGATGGACGGGAAGTTGCTGGTCTTGTCCCTTCTCTGAGCTGCGGAAACAGTGGCCAGGGCAAGGTACTGTTTGACAGCGCGCCTCTGTTCAACCAGACGCTCCAACATCGCCAGGGTGGAGTTCCAGCGAGTCGGAACGTCAAGGATCAGCCGATGGCGTGGCAGATCCAGCTCCTTTTGCACGTCTTCCAGGCTCGCACAGGCTGCAGCCGAGCGCCAGAAGTGACGCACAACATTCCTTGCCGTTTCCAGCAGTTCGCCCATCCCCTGGTAGGTGCGCAGGAACTTCTGCACCACCAGGTTCAGCACGTGGGCAAGACAGGGGATGTGGGTCAGGTTTCCCCTGTCTATTGCGGCAACCAGATTGGCCCCATTGTCGGCCACCACCTCTCCGACTCTGAGGCCTCTGGGGGTCAGCCAAATCCTCTCCTGCTCCTGGAGTTTGGCCAACACATGGGTTGCCGTCAGCTTGGTCTTCCCAAGGCTGACCAAGTGCAGCAGCGCTTGGCAGTGGCGGGCCTTCACGCTGCTGCTGAGGCGGGGGGTTTGGCCAGGTGTGCCGGAGGATGGCAGAGGATCGGAGGAACCTGCTGCAGTTCCCCTGAGCCTGCGGGGTGGCACCACCCACTGTGTTGCTGCTGCTGCTGTGCCCGCTGCTGCTCTCCCATCCTCACCCCCTTCCACCAAGCTGACCCAGTGGACAGTGAAGGACAGGTAGCGGCCTGTCCCGAAGCGGCTGCTCCAGGAGTCCATGGTGACGTGGACCCTTTCACCAACCGCGTGCTCCAGCCCTCGCTCCACATTGGCCATCACAAAGCGGTGCAGTGCAGGAATGGCCTTGCGGGAGAAAAAGTGTCTGCTGGGGAGCTGCCAGTCTGGGGCTGCGCAAGCAAGCAGCGCACGAATGTCGCTCCCCTCCTGCACGAGCGTGTACGGCAGGAGTTGGGAGCACATGGCCCGTGCCAGCAAGCCGTTCAGCTGCCGCACGCGACGGCTGCTGGGAGGCAGAGCCCTAACCACCCCCTGGAAGGACTCGCTCAAAAGGCTCTGGCGTGGCCTTTTGCTGACACGGGAATCAGCAGACACAGCAGAGGAGGCCACTGAGGACTGGCTGCCAGAACAGGCCTCAGTGTCGGCGGCAGGAGTTGCAGAGGGGGGAGGAGCAGTGCGTTTCCGCACTCCTGCTGGTGCTGCTGGAGGAGCAGGAGGGCGGGTGGCTGCTGTTGCTGCTGCTGCTGCTGAAGGCTGTGCAGTGATGGGTGTGGTGCCACTGCCAGCAGCAGATGCCTTCAGCCTCTGGAACTCCTCATGCTGGTGGAAATGTTTAGCCGCAAGGTGGTTGATGAGCGAGCTGGTGCTGAACTTTAAGGGGTCTGCACCTCTGCTCAACTTCCGCTGACAGTGGTTGCAAGTGGCGTACTTGCTGTACACAGTGGGCATGGTGAAAAACCGCCAGATTGGTGACAGAAACTTCCCCCTACGGCATGGAAGCGCTGCTGCCTGTCTCCCTGTGGTGGTTGGGGGGGGGGCTTGGGTGCGGCTGGGGGTGGTACTGGCTGATGCTGCTGCTGCTGCTGCTGAGCCTGAGACACCAGCAGGCTGTGGGACGCTGCCAATGCTTGCAATGATGCGCCTCCTTGCAAGGCCCACAAGCGCATCCTCCTCCTCCTCCTCAGAGCTGCTGAGGACGACATCCCCTGGAGGTGGTGGCACCCAGTCTCTGTCTGTCACCGGGTCATCATCATCCTCCCCCTCCTGAAACATGTCCTGCTGGGATGAGGACCCCCCAAACTCCTCTCCTGATGCATGGATGGGCTGCTTGACTGTCGCCACAGTCTTGCTGTCCAATCCCTCATCCCCCAAAGTGCCCATCAGCATCTCCTCCTCAAGATCGCCAACAACAGCAGACAATTTACTCATGATGCCTGGGGTCAAAAGACTGCTGAATGACAGGTCGGCGAGTGACGGTGAACTGGCCTCCTCCCCAGACCCTGCTGGGCGGCTGCTGCGAACAGGGGTGGTGGTGGTGGTGAGGGTGGAGGCCTCGGATGCAGAGCTGATGGCGGGCTGCTCATCCTCCGTCATGAGTTGCACCACAGTGTCTGCATCCTTTTCCTCAATGGGACGTTTCCGACCCGGCTGGAGGAAAATGGGAGCAGGTGCTACACGCTGCTGCTGCTGTGTCTCTGCAGCGTGAGTTGCAGATGCTCCTGCTGGGCGGCGCCCAAGGCGTCCACGGCCAGTGGCTATGGGAGGAATGTTAGCCACTGACGCTGCTGCTGCTGCTGCGGAACTGTGCATGGTGGCGCGCCCGCGGCCGCGGCTTGCCACAATGCTGCTCCCTCTCCTCCTGATTCCCTTGCTGCCCTTCCCCTTGCCCAAACCGCGCTGGCTGCCACTTCCAGACATCTTAAATGTTTTGGGCGTATAGACAAAAGTTTTGTAAAAGGGCGGGTGAAAAGTGGGGTACTTTAATGGAGTGGGTTGGTTGGTGAGGTGACTGAGTGAGTGTCCCCTAGTACAGTAAGTAAGTAGTAACAGTCAGGAAGTACAACTAGCAGTTACAATAATCAGTAGTAATCACAAGTAAATTTAGTGTGTGTACACTCAGACAGTGAGTGCACGCACGCAGGAGCTAGTAGCCTATGAACACAGTGACTGAGTGTCCTAGACTCCTAGTACAGTAAGAGTAAGTAGTAACAGTAAGTAGAACTAACTAATTACAATAATCAATCAGCGATCAGAAGGAAATGGAGTGTGGGTGTGTGTACACTCAGACAGTGAGTGCACGCACGCAGGAGCTAGTAGCCTATGAACACAGTGACTGAGTGTCCTAGACTCCTAGTACAGTAAGAGTAAGTAGTAACAGTAAGTAGAACTAACTAATTACAATAATCAATCAGCGATCAGAAGGAAATGGAGTGTGGGTGTGTGTACACTCAGACAGTGAGTGCACGCACGCAGGAGCTAGTAGCCTATGAACACAGTGACTGAGTGTCCTAGACTCCTAGTACAGTAAGAGTAAGTAGTAACAGTAAGTACAACTAACTAATTACGATAATCAATCAGCGATCAGAAGGAAATGGAGTGTGGGTGTGTGTACACTCAGACAGTGAGTGCACGCACGCAGGAGCTAGTAGCCTATGGACAGTGACTGAGTGTCCTAGACTCCTAGTACAGTAAGAGTAAGTAGTAACAGTAAGTAGAACTAACTAATTACAATAATCAATCAGCGATCAGAAGGAAATGGAGTGTGGGTGTGTGTACACTCAGACAGTGAGTGCACGCACGCAGGAGCTAGTAGCCTATGAACACAGTGACTGAGTGTCCTAGACTCCTAGTACAGTAAGAGTAAGTAGTAACAGTAAGTAGAACTAACTAATTACAATAATCAATCAGCGATCAGAAGGAAATGGAGTGTGGGTGTGTGTACACTCAGACAGTGAGTGCACGCACGCAGGAGCTAGTAGCCTATGAACACAGTGACTGAGTGTCCTAGACTCCTAGTACAGTAAGAGTAAGTAGTAACAGTAAGTAGAACTAACTAATTACAATAATCAATCAGCGATCAGAAGGAAATGGAGTGTGGGTGTGTGTACACTCAGACAGTGAGTGCACGCACGCAGGAGCTAGTAGCCTATGAACACAGTGACTGAGTGTCCTAGACTCCTAGTACAGTAAGAGTAAGTAGTAACAGTAAGTAGAACTAACTAATTACAATAATCAATCAGCGATCAGAAGGAAATGGAGTGTGGGTGTGTGTACACTCAGACAGTGAGTGCACGCACGCAGGAGCTAGTAGCCTATGAACACAGTGACTGAGTGTCCTAGACTCCTAGTACAGTAAGAGTAAGTAGTAACAGTAAGTAGAACTAACTAATTACAATAATCAATCAGCGATCAGAAGGAAATGGAGTGTGGGTGTGTGTACACTCAGACAGTGAGTGCACGCACGCAGGAGCTAGTAGCCTATGAACACAGTGACTGAGTGTCCTAGACTCCTAGTACAGTAAGAGTAAGTAGTAACAGTAAGTAGAACTAACTAATTACAATAATCAATCAGCGATCAGAAAGAAAAGGAGTGTGGGTGTGTGTACACTCAGACAGTGAGTGCACGCACGCAGGAGCTAGTAGCCTATGAACACAGTGACTGAGTGTCCTAGACTCCTAGTACAGTAAGAGTAAGTAGTAACAGTAAGTAGAACTAACTAATTACAATAATCAATCAGCGATCAGAAGGAAATGGAGTGTGGGTGTGTGTACACTCAGACAGTGAGTGCACGCACGCAGGAGCTAGTAGCCTATGAACACAGTGACTGAGTGTCCTAGACTCCTAGTACAGTAAGAGTAAGTAGTAACAGTAAGTAGAACTAACTAATTACAATAATCAATCAGCGATCAGAAGGAAATGGAGTGTGGGTGTGTGTACACTCAGACAGTGAGTGCACGCACGCAGGAGCTAGTAGCCTATGAACACAGTGACTGAGTGTCCTAGACTCCTAGTACAGTAAGAGTAAGTAGTAACAGTAAGTACAACTAACTAATTACGATAATCAATCAGCGATCAGAAGGAAATGGAGTGTGGGTGTGTGTACACTCAGACAGTGAGTGCACGCACGCAGGAGCTAGTAGCCTATGGACAGTGACTGAGTGTCCTAGACTCCTAGTACAGTAAGAGTAAGTAGTAACAGTAAGTAGAACTAACTAATTACAATAATCAATCAGCGATCAGAAGGAAATGGAGTGTGGGTGTGTGTACACTCAGACAGTGAGTGCACGCACGCAGGAGCTAGTAGCCTATGAACACAGTGACTGAGTGTCCTAGACTCCTAGTACAGTAAGAGTAAGTAGTAACAGTAAGTAGAACTAACTAATTACAATAATCAATCAGCGATCAGAAGGAAATGGAGTGTGGGTGTGTGTACACTCAGACAGTGAGTGCACGCACGCAGGAGCTAGTAGCCTATGGACAGTGACTGAGTGTCCTAGACTCCTAGTACAGTAAGAGTAAGTAGTAACAGTAAGTAGAACTAACTAATTACGATAATCAATCAGCGATCAGAAGGAAATAGAGTGTGTGTTGTGTGTGTACACTCAGACAGTGAGTGCAGTGCGCACACGCAGGAGCTAGTAGCCTATATGAACAGTGACAGTGAGTGTCCCTACGGGTACAGTAAGAGTAAGTAGTAAGTAAGTACAACTAACTAACAATAATCTATCAGTAATCAGAAGGAAATAGAGTGTGTGTACACACAGACAGTGAGTGAGTGCACACACGCAGGAGCTAGCTAGTAGCCTATAAACAGTGACAGTCAGTGAGTGTCCTACTCCTAGTACAGTATAACTACAATACTATTAGTAAAGGACAGCAGAAATACTGGTATAGATGAGAGAAATAAACAGAGGACAGCTGCCCACAGAGGCAAGGCCCCCCTGAGGCCTAAACCTGTAAGCTTGCAGCAGCTGCCTGTCTCTAATGTAACACACAAGCTACTAACTAAAATACAATGTCTATCTAACTAACAACAATATAGGTGTATATGGCAGGTGTAGGTGAGCAAAAACGCTAGGTAAATGATCACAATAGAGCACTTGCTAAGCCAAAGCACAAAGGAGCAACTCTCTCTCTGTACAAGTCTCATGCAAGCATGGAGAAACGGAACATGGCGGCCGCTATTTATAGGGTAGGGGCTGGCCAGGGTCCCCCTCTGTGATTGGCTGCCGTCAGAGGGCCTGGGAGCCCTCTGATTGGCTCTAAGGACATCAATCTGGGCTATGACGCTATTCGAGCTCGGTACCGAGCTCGAATAGCGCCGAGTTGCTCGAATAGCTCGAATAGTGAATGGGCTATTCGAGTGTACTCGGATAGCCCATTCGAATAGCTCCAGCTATTCGGAGCTCGAATACCGAGCTCGAATAGCTGAAAAAGAGCTCGAATATTCGAGCTACTCGAATATTCGAGCTCTGCTGAGCACCACTGGGTGATAGTAAATAGATCTACTAGTTTTTCAGTGACGCAGTAAATTAGGCTCATAGTCTATACTTCTAACAGCACTGATATGTATATGCTAGAAAATAGAGTTCACTGCCCATCTTAATCCCATGTGGGTGGTGCTGTAAGCTTAAACCCTAATGCTTTAAGGTGACTCATACATGATACAACAAATAATTCGCTTTTCCTATTTATTCGATAAAAAGATTGATTAAACAATGCAATTGAATACAAAGGGGGGAAAAAGGTGCCCAGGATAGAATAAAAAATGTTAAAAACAATAAAAAGAAAAAAATGAGGTGGCTTACCTCAATGACAACAATTCATGTGAGAGCAACAAATGTTATTATGCACTGGAAATGCTTTTTGTGGGTCTACACCCACTTCCTCAGGCCAAATAAAAGTGCCCAAAATCATCAAATACAAGGCGCTGAGTGCTCAAATACTACAAAAGTACATGTAGGAATGCAATATATACAGAAAGAAAAATACACATATTCAAACACAAGCATAGTAATATCACAGATAATATATATATTAAAAAATAGTACAAGTATAAAAAAGATATAAAAACATATATGTGGGATATTAACGTGTATGGATCAAAAGTTTTTTACAGAGAGTTCCCTAGATATAATAGTATAGGAATGCCATGTATGTCATAAGAGCACAGGTAGATATAAGTGAAACGTCCCATGTTTACATACAGGCTGACATTTCAAACGTGTGCATACATATATCCAACCTAGGATGCATGTTCAATGTATGGAGGTACATTTGAATGTACGTATGTACGTATGTACATGGTTTGTATATATATATATATATATATATATATATAGCTGTTGTCCTGGCATTGCCCGGGTATGTATGTGGCTGGTGTTGGCTCCGCCCACTTTTTCTAACCCTAACACACAATTACTCAATGACTAAGTTTGTGAACTTTGGCATCAATAATTTGTATATTCCCATAGAAATTAATCAAATCAGATTGGCTGTTTGTGACTCCGACCCTCTCCAGCATTTGAACCCCAGTCACCCAATGACCAACTGTACAGGTTTGAGGCATCTGCTATTAACAGTGTAAAAATTGCAGCAATTTAAATATTCCCCTTGAAAATCAACAGGTGAATTTTGATTGGCTATTATAGGCTCCACCCACTTCCCTGAATATTAATCTCAGTCACCCAGTGACCATCTGGGCAAAGTTTGAGAACCCTGCCATTACCAGTGTAAGAAGGCCTTCAGTTTATATTTTCCCAGTGAAATTTGTTTTGGCTCTGCCCACTTTTTGTAACCTGGACACACAGTCACTCAATGAACAAGTTTTTGAGCTTTGGGGTCCTTAGCATCAATATTTTGTATTTTCACAGTAAAATAAAACAAATCTGATTGGCTGTTTGTGTCTCCGCCCCATTTTCTGAATTTGAACCCCAGTGACCCAATAACCAACCGTACCAAGTTTGACGCTTAACAGTGCAAGAATGGCAGCAAATTAAATATTCCCCTTGAAAATCAACAGGCAAATGTTGATTGGCTTTTTTAGGCTCCACCCACTTTTCTGAATATTAATCCCAGTCACCCAGTGACCAACTGTGCAAAGTTTAAGAACCCTGCCATTAACAGTGAAGAAGGGCTGCAGTTTACATTTTCCCAGGGAAATCTGTTTTTGATTCCACTCAGTTTTTGTGACCTTAACAGACAGTAACTCAATTATCAAGTTTGTGAGCTTTCGGGTTCCTGGCATCAAAATTGTGTGAATGGAAGCAGTTTATCCAGCAATGAAATCTGATTATCTGTTTAGTGAATTTCAACCCCAGTCACTTAATGACTGACTGTAGCAGGTTTGAGGCCTCTGCTAAATATGTAAGAATGGCAGCAGTTTCAATATTCCCCTTGAAAATCAATAAATGAATTTTGATTGGCTGTTGTATGCTCCACCTGTTTTTCTGAATATTAATCCAAGTCACCCAGTGACCAACTGTGTCAAGTTTGAGAACCCTGCCATTAACAGTGTAAGAATGGCTGCAGTTTATATTTTCCCATGTAAAAAGTTAGTTGTTTTTGGCTCCGCCCACTGTTTGTAACTTTGACATACAGTCACTCAATGACCACGTTTATGAGCTTTGGGGTCCTTGGCATCAAAAAGTAGCATTTTTGCATTGAAACTAAACAATTCTGATTGGCTATTTGTGGCCCGCCCCCTTTACAGAATGTAAACCCCATCTCCCAGAGACTGGCTGTACCAGATTTGAGGCATCTGCCATTAAGAGTGTAAGAATGGCAGCAATGTAAATATTCCCCTTTAAAATAAGTGACCAAAAGTGTAAAGTTTGAGAACCCTGCCAATGACAGAATGGCTGAAATCAATCTAACAAATCTGATTAGCTGTTTGTGGCTCCACCCCCTTTAGTGAATTTTGACCCCAGTCACCCAATGACTGACTGTATCAGGGTTGGGGCCTCAGTGTAAGAATGGTAGCAGTAGGTAGTTGAGTCATTAACAGTGTAAGAACGGTAGCAATGTAAATATTCCCTTTGAAAAATCAATAGGTGAATTTTGATTGGCTATTGTAGGCTCCACCCATTTTCCTGAATTTTAATCCCAGTCACCCAGTGACCAACTGTGCAAAGTTTGAGAACATTAACATTAACAGTGTAGGAATGACTGCAGTTTATATTTGACCAGTGAATTGTGTTTTTGGCTCTGCCCACTTTTTGTAATTTTGACACACAGTCACGCAATGACCACGTTTGTGAGCTTTCAGGTTCCTGTCATCAAAAATGTGTGAATGGAAGCTGTTTATCCAGCAAAGAAATCTAATTAGCTGTTTTTGGCTCTGCCCCTTTTGGTGAATTTCAAACCCCAGTCACCCCAGACTGGTGCAAGTTTGAAGCCTCTGCCATGAACAGTGTAAGAATGGCAGCAGTTTCAATATTCCCCTTGAAAATCGGTAGGTGAATTTTGAGTTCCTTGGCTGTGACTTTGTTAAAGCGAGAACTGTAGTCAAAATTTCTTCTCTACTCTCTACTAACTTACCATGCTATAACAGCTTCTGATAACTAACTGTTTAAAAAAAAAAGTACCTAAAGGGTCTGAGAGCCTCATATACTGTAAAGGATTGCGGAGATGCCACCGCGCGGTCTGGCGGCGGGGCGGCTGTCTCCGCGTTCAGACCAGCGGTTTCCACACAGCAGCATGCGTCTGGTTTGCCTGGGCCTTCTAGTGCACACAGATGGAGAGCTACGCGCGCACGCTGGGAGGCAGGCCCTTTATGCCAGGAGGAGAGGGATCAGCTGATCAGGTTGGTCAGCTGATCCCAGCGCAGACTGTCATTAGCTGAGTAGCGCTGGGTGGCGCTGAGGAGTTCTGCACGATATATAGATCTCACTGGTCAGTCTCAGGTTGTCTGCCGTTGCGAATACATACGTGTGAGCACTCAGATCATTGTCAGATCCCACAGTGTGTTAGAACCAGGTGGACCTGGGAATTCACACTTAGCCAGATTACGCTTGTGTCATTACTGTGTTATACTTTAGACCAGTTCCAGGGTGTTGTGACCAATGACCTCACACCCAAGCTTAGGAATACTGTGTCATTGCTGTGTTATACTTTAGACCAGTTCCAGGGTGTTGTGACCAAGGACCTCACACCCAAGCTTAGGAATACTGTGTCATTGCTGTGTTATACGTTAGACCAGTTCCTGGGTGTTGAGACCACGGACCTCACACTCTAGACTAGGCCTCTGCTTTATCTGTTATGACCAATTGCTCTCTCGACCTCTCTCCTGCTTTCTGATTCGGTACCTATGCATATCTGCCTGCCTGTTGCCAAACCCTGCCTGTACCTGGTTATCGAATCAGCCTTCTGTCTCTGTACCTTATCTGCTCGTGTGTTGCCGACCTGGCCTGGCCGACCCTTCTGGCTGTCACTCATACCTTGAGTGTTCAGTCTGTCTGTACTACCTGTGACACTACCCCGCCAAGTGTCAGGTAGCTGCAGAGACCTCCTGTTCCTCAGAGAGGCCTCTCTGCAGTTCAGTCAGGGGCTCTATCCCTTAGGAGTCCTTTGGCTGCAGTATAGTCTGATTCCCAGTATTGCAGGGAATCACTGGCTCGCAGGTTATCTCTATCCCCTTTCCTAGGAGATAGTTCACACACACACAGGGCCGGATTTCTGGCAAGGCCACATAGGCCATGGCCTAGGGCACCAAAAATTTGGGGGCGGCTCAGTGAGGGGAAGTAAAGCTGTTCTATGCAGCCATCCCTATCTACAAGGACAGCTTTAACCTTTAAACTCTCTGTCCTGTACCTGTGTTGTCCCTGCAAGACCTGTAAGCTCTATCCTGCAGTTATACTTCAGCCTAACTCTCATGGTGACTCAATGGGTCCATCATTAATGAGATGGCAAACATAAAAGTTCTTAAGGAAAACATAACTTATAATCTCTACGCGTATTACTGAAATGGTTATTTTCTGTGACTTCCAATGATGGAAAGCAAGTAGAATTCTCGTGCACATAGAGATAACAACGACACGTATAGTTGGCCTTGGGCGGTAAAAAGTACAAATCCGGCCCTGCACACACAGCCAAGGGCCACCTGCTCCTCAGGTGGTCCATGCTCATTGTTATCTGCGTCTCCCGCCCCACGGGAGATAGCCTACTGTTGCACCAAAACACTTACACTTTATCAGGTGTTCAGAGGTTAGTCATACTTGTATTATTGGTGATTCCGCAGATCATCAATAATCGGGTATATATCTGTATTGTTGGTGATACTGCAGATCACCAATAATCAGATTCTCTCTGTGTGCTGACACCAAACGTTACATATATACACTCAAAGGTCATTGGACGAGGCAGCCGGATGATGTATACGGTGGCCCGTATGCATAGCCCAAAGATCTGGATTGGCAAATTGTCTACATGCTAGGGACACATCTGTACAGCACTTGGAATCAAACCCGAGAGACCGAGTCCCAATCCCTACGGGTGACATTTCACTGATAGCACATAGAAAATAGTTAATAATTTTCCTCACTGAAGACCTTTTTTTCATTAAACTCAGTATAACAAATGCATGCTGTGGCTGTTCCCAGCACTGCTGCACTAGGATCTGGGGGGTGGAGGGACTTGTGATTTTTGTGCAGATGACAAGGCTTCCAGACAAAACTGAGTAGAGTAATTATAAGGTTAAAAAGGAGTTTGAAAGGTAGGAAAGTGAATTTTGAAACAATAAATATCCCAATATTAAACGTCTGCTACTGACTAAATCAGTTGCATAGTAGTAAATTAGATGTATGAGCAAATGAACATTAAGTATGACATAATTCAAGGCAAGGGGAGGGACAGTGGGCAATCTTCACCTCATCTTTCCCTAACCTAGTTTTAGGATTGTTAGCTGTAAATAACTCACTAATTATAAACTTGAAATTTCTTTATACTTAAAATGTAATATATTTCTACCCTGCCAAGCATTCGGTAGCAAGTCCAAATAGTAGATGTAGTACTTAGTAGTAAGCGAAACCATATATATATATATATATATATATATAGAGAGAGAGAGAGAGAGAGAGAGAGAGAGAGAGAGAGAGAGAGAGAGAGAGAGAGAGAGAGAGAGAGAGAGAGAGAGGAGGTAGAAGGGCGTAGCAGCACCACTGTGAAATAAATATATATATATATATAGGGTTGGACAAAATTATGGAAATACCTAACATTTTGGCAACATAATCTTTGAACATGTTTTAAGCAACTAAAACTTGACATATTACATTTTTTGGTTATTATTTTTCTTATTTGATATGTTTAATTAAAATAATTGTTTTTTACATATATTGAAACAAATGTTGGTTATAATTTATAAAAATGGCAGATCTCTCAGACCTTCAAAGAGGCCAAATTGTTGGTGCTCATATGGCAGGCGCTACTGTAAAAGAAACTGTAAAAGAAACAAGGTACGGTCTCAAAAGTAATAACTGTCTTTGAAAGAGAAGGAAAAACGTCCTCAGCAAAGCACAGTTGTGGCCGAAAGTCGAAGTTGTCTGAGAGAGACTGTCGGACACTAAATCGAATTGTTAGAAAAGCTCGCAAGACCACGGCTCCTAAAATCACTACAGAGCTAAATGAATACCTACAGGACCCAGTTTCTACAAAAACTGTTTGTCGAGAGCTGCACAAATCTGGATTCCACTGAAGAACTGCAATTAGAAAACCTCTGCTCTCAAAGACAAATGTTTCAAAGCGTTTAGAGTGGTGTAGAAACCACCAGAATTGGTCCCTCGAGCAGTGGAAAAATTAGATTTTCTCTGACAAATCATCGTTTACCTTATTTCCGACCTCTGGCCGAGTGTACATTTGGAGACAGCCGAAAGAAGCATTTCAGCCAGACTGCCTTCTCCCAACCGTAAAAAAATGGCAGGGGTTCTGTGATAATCTGGGGTGCTATTTCTTGGAAATTCGCTGGGCCAATGATTTCGCTTCATGGAAGAATTAACAGCTGAGACTAAGAATGTCGGACGACCACGTTCATCCTATGGTTCAAGAACTGTTTTCCAGAGGGGAATGCCATCTTTCAAGATAATGCCCCAATCCATACAGCTAGAATTGTTACAGAATGGCACGAGGAACATTCTAATGAAGTTGAGCATCTCATCTGGCCACCACAATCACTAGACCTCAACATTATTGACCATTTATGGTCGTTTTTAGAGATTCAAGTAAGAAGTCAATTTCCACCACCATCGTCTCTAAAAGAACTGGAGGGTGTTTTAACTGAAGAATGGGCTAAATGCCTTAGGAAAAAATTCACAATTTATATGAAGCAACACCTTGGAGAATTGAGGCTGTAATTGTCGTAAAAGGTGGACCTACACCATATATTATATATATATATTGATTTTCTTTATACAGTTTATAGAATAACTGGCTATCAGCACCACCACATATCGTGGTTGTCTTATGTGGCACTTTGAGTCTATTGCTTTAAGGTTCAGAACAGTACCATCATTTGGAATATTAAAATGTGCATTCTTACTTGTGTCCATTTGAGAGATATCTTGCAGGTTTACTTATCTATCACACACATGCATGCAACATATCATATACTGAATACATTTATTTTATGTCAGCGTAGATGGTAATGCTTTTTGCAGAAAATGATGACAGCTTGGAAGAGCTGATTGAAGCCTGTCTTAGGTGCATTTATTACACAGCGTGAGAAATGTTAACCTCCTTGACGGTTATCCCGAACTCAGTTCTGGGTAACCTGCGCAGGAGGATCTCTCAGGCTCCGCTGGGCCGATTTGCATAATTTTTTTTTTTGTTACAAGCAGCTAGCACTTTGCTAGCTGCTTGTAACTTCCGATCGCCGCCGCTCGCCGCCGATCCGCCGCCCCCCCCGCCCCAGACCCCTGCACTGCCTGGCAAATCAGTGCCAGGCAGCGTTGAGGGGCGTATCGGGATTCCCTATGATGTCCCGACGTCCATGACGTCGGTGACATCATCCCGCCCCGTCGCCATGGCGACCGGGGAAGCACTGCAGGAAATGCCGTTCTGAACGGGATTTCCTGCTTACTCTGATCGCCGAAGGCGATCGGAGTGGGGGGGGATGCCGCCGCCCAGCCCTAGCCTCGCTACATGATTTAAAAAAAAAAAAAAAAAAAACTTCTGTGCTGCCTCCTTGCCGGAGGAATTGAACCGGCAAGGAGGTTAAATAAGGTGAATGTCCTATATTCAGGAATCCTCCTTACTTCAAAAGTCATTTGTGTTTGTTGTGCAAAGAAAAAAAATGTTTACTGTTTTTATAACAGCCAAGCAGTAGGTCTTTCTGAACATCTGAGCTTTTTATGACAACAGGCTATTTTCTGTTTACTTCAGAATCATAAATGATCGGATTAGCTGATAATGTATCTGACACTAGATAAAAGAACAGCAATCATAACAACTCTTGGAACAAAATAATAGTAACAGAATCAGAGCAGACACACAGTGGGGTTGATTTACTGAGGTTGAAGACCAGCACAGAACATTGAGGAACATAAGTGTTCCAGGACATCTGTACTAGATTAAAAAAAAGTGTACAATTATTTTTTTTATTAGTCTTAAATTAAAAAACATTTTTAAACATAAGCACATAGGCCCATATGCAATTTACTTTTTTTCTCCTGAGTTTTCACATAGGAGATACTTTTTCATCTTCTATATACTGTACATATTTTTTCATCACTTTGCAGTTACAAAAAGTACCAACAAGTAAGTGAAGAAGTAGAATCACAATTATTTTGAGTATTTTTTTTGCTTGCTGGTGGCTTAAAGCTAATGTGAACCCTTATTTAAAAAAAAGTCAGATATTCACCTAAGGAGAGGGAAGGCTCGGTCCTAATGAGCCTTCCCTCTCCTCTCCCGGTGCCCCCGGTGCTGCGCCAGCTCCTCTGTTCATATCCCCCGCCGAGGGGACTTCGGAAGTCTTTTGGAGCTGGGTCCTCCCAAAGACAGGCGGCGCACACATGAGTGCGTCATAGAGGGCGCGTGCGCAGTGTAGAGCGGCCCATCTTTAGGAGCACTCAAGCTCCCGAAGCATTTCCGAAGCCTCCCTTCGGCCAGGAGACAGCGGTATTTGACCGAAACGGATGAATACCGCTACGGGGGAGCCAGGACAACAGCGGGGACCGGGAGAGGAGAGGGAATGCTCTATGGGACCCAAAGCCTCCCTCTCCTTAGGTAAGTATCTGACTTTTTTTTAATACGGGTTTCCATTCACTTTAAAGGGCATTTTATTAACAGTTGTAAGAATATCACCTAGGAGAAAACTCAGGAGAAAAAGTTAATTGCATATGGGCCATGGTTTCTTTGCATTCATTACTTGTAGTAGAGGCAAGCTTTGGGAGACACCTTTTCACTGTGGCTGTTTAAATTGCGGTGCTTGTCATTTGCACATTTCCTTCTCTTACCAGAAACACCAGTGTACAGCTTTTTTCTGAATTATGTAGTGGCAGAACTGAAAAGAGCTGAGTTGGGGTTTAGTAGCTCCCCCTACAACCTCACCAAGGAGGAACACCAGGAACTGAGAGAGCTGTGATGTATGTACAATATTATTATCAAACCATCTGATAATGCTGGAAACATAATTAATGTGAATGCTGAGCATGAACACATCTTCTATAGGACCCAGAGCTTTTCCTCTCCTTAGGTAAGTATCTGGCTATATATATATATATATACAGGTAGTCCACGGTTAACGAACGAGATAGGGTCTGTCAGCTCGTTCTTAACCTGAATTCGTCCTTAAGTCGGGACGCCACCTTTGCCCCTGTTTTTAAAGCAGAGTAGGCGCAGCGGAAGGCAGATAGGGGACATCTTACCTCTTCCACGGCGGTAGAAGGTCCCAGCGTGCTGCCCAGGAGCTGCGTGGCCCGTCCTCTCTCTCCATCCACTGTTCCCCCGGCGGCTTCTCATGCGTCGCATAATGATGCATCAGGAGGCGCCGCCACTAGGGGGCTTTTCCTGATTGCGTCATTATGCGACGCAGAAGAAGCCGCCAGGGAACAGTGGACGGTGAGAGAGGACGGGCCGTGCAGCTTCCAGGCAGCTTCCTGGGACCTTCTACCACCATGGAACAGGTAAGATGTCCCCTATCTGCCTTCTGCTGCGCCTACTCTGCTTTAAAAACGACAGCAGAAGAGGTATTCCCCGGTTGCATGACGTCATCGCGGCAGGTCGGGGGGGCGTTCGTATCAGGGGGTCTTCGTAAGTCGGGCGTTCGTAAACCGGGGACTACCTGTATATATATATATATATATATATATATATACTATATATATTTATATATATATATATATATATATATATATATATATATATATATATATATATATATATATATATATATATATATATACAGTGGTGTAAGAAACTATTTGCCCCCTTCCTGATTTCTTATTCTTTTGCATGTTTGTCACACTTAAATGTTTCTGCTCATCAAAAACCGATAACTATTAGTCAAAGATAACATAATTGAACACAAAATGCAGTTTTAAATGATGGTTTGTATTATTTAGTAAGAAAAAAAAAACTCAAAACCTACATGGCCCTGTGTGAAAAAGAAATTGCCCCCTGAACCTAATAACTGGTTGGGCCACCCTTAGCAGCAATAACTGCAATCAAACGTTTGCGATAACTTGCAACGAGTCTTTTATAGCGCTCTGGAGGAATTTTGGCCCACTCATCTTTGCAGAATTGTTGTAATTCAGCTTTATTTGAGGGTTTTCTAGCATGAGCCGCCTTTTTAAGGTCATGCCACAACATCTCAATAGGATTCAGGTCAGGACTTTGACTAGGCCACTCCAAAGTCTTCATTGTGTTTTTCTTCAGCCATTCAGAGGTGGATTTGCTGGTGTGTTTTGGGTCATTGTCCTGCTGCAGCACCCAAGATCGCTTCAGCTTGAGTTGACGAACAGATGGCCAGACATTCTCCTTCAGGATTTTTTGGTAGACAGTAGAATTCATGGTTCCCTCTATCACAGCAAGCCTTCCAGGTCTTGAAGCAGCAAAACAACCCCAGACCATAACACTACCACCATATTTTACTGTTGGTATGATGTTCTTTTGCTGAAATGCTGTGTTACTTCTACGGCAGATGTAACGGGACACGCACCTTCCAAAAAGTTCAACTTTTGTCTCGTCGGTCCACAAGGTATTTTCCCAAAAGTCTTGGCAATCATTGAGATGTTTTTAGCAAAATTGAGACGAGCCTTAATGTTCTTTTTGCTTAAAAGTGGTTTGTGCCCTGGATATCTGCCATGCAGGCCGTTTTTGCCCAGTCTCTTTCTTATGGTGGAGTCGTGAACACTGACCTTAATTGAGGCAAGTAAGGCCTGCAGTTCTTTAGATGTTGTCCTTGGGTGTTTTGTGGCCTCTCGGATGAGTTTTCTCTGCGCTCTTGGGGTAATATTGGTCGGCCGGCCACTCCTGGGAAGGTTCATCACTGTTCCATGTTTTTGCCATTTGTGGATAATGGCTCTCACTGTGGTTCGCTGGAGTCCCAAAGCTTTAGAAATGGCTTTATAACCTTTACCAGACTGATAGATCTCAATTACAGTACTTTTGTTCTCATTTGTTCCTGAATTTCTTTGGATCTTGGCATGATGTCTAGCTTTTGAGGTGCTTTTGGTCTACTTCTCTGTGTCAGATCGCTCCTATTTAAAGAGACACTGAAGCGAAAAAAAAAATTATGATATTATGATTTGTATGTGTAGTACAGCTAAGAAATAAAACATTAAGATCAGATACGTCAGTCTAATTGTTTCCAGTACAGGAAGAGTTGAGAAACTCCAGTTGTTATCTCTATGCAAACATGCCATTAAGCTCTCAGACTAAGTTAGTCGTGGAGAGGGCTGTTATCTGACTTTTATTATCTCAACTGTAAGTGAACTGTTTACTTTTTATCTGCTAGAGGAGAGGTCATTACTTCACAGACTGCTCTGAAATAATCATTTTGAATGCTGAGTGTTGTGTAATCTGCACATATTATAGAATAATGCAATGTTAGAAAAAACACTATATACCTGAAAATAAAAGTATGAGAATATTTTCTTTGCTGCTAATCTTCTAGTAATTATTCATAGTACACAACCAATTCATTATATCATATATTTTTTTTTCGCTTCAGTGTCTCTTTAAGTGATTTCTTGATTGAAACAGGTGTGGCAGTAATCAGGCCTGGGGGTGACTACAGAAATTGAACTCAGGTGTGATAAACCACCATTACGTTATTATTTAACAAGGGGGGCAATCACTTTTTCACACAAGGCCATGTAGATTTTGAGTTTTTATTCTTACTAAATAATAAAAACCATCATTTAAAACTGCATTTTGTGTTTAATTATGTTATCTTTGACTAATAGTTAACGGTTTTTGATGAGCAAAAACATTTAAGTGTGACAAACATGCAAAAGAACAAGAAATCAGGAAGGGGGCAAATAGTGTTTCACACCACTGTATATATATATATATATATATATGTATATATATATATATATATATATATATATATATATATATATATATATATATATATATATATATATATATATATAGGACACAGAGCCTCTCCATAGGTAAGTATCTGGCTATATATATATATATATATATATATATATATATATATATATATATACATACATATATATATATATATATATATACTGTATATATGTATATATGTGACTCCCAATGTTTAATGATTACTACCATTTACAACATGATTATTACCAGCACAAGACCAATAATGAGCTAATACTGTGGTAGAGGGGGATCCCCTCATGGCCCCTCTAGCCCAAGGTCCACGGATCGCAACCTCTGCATCCCCTATTGCTATGCCTCTGGTTGTTGCCATGTATATTCTGGAGCAGTTAGTGTTCTTTCTGAATAACAGCTACACTAAGCCGGTACTGAACCTGGTTGGTGAGACTGTTTTTATATGTATACATTTATGTGCAGATATTATTTCTACGAACTGTCATAAGCTTCCTATAGCACTGGATGACTGAGGAAGTCGGTGTGTCCCAATCACAGGTCCCGCCTGCATGGTGCTGTAGTTAATACTGGAGGCTAGAACACTATTTCACTGCATATAGCTGGAATGCCTTAAGATATATACAGTGGTGTGAAAAACTATTTGCCCCCTTCCTGATTTCTTATTCTTTTGCATGTTTGTCACACTTAAATGTTTCTGCTCATCAAAAACCGTTAACTATTAGTCAAAGATAACGTAATTGAACACAAAATGCAGTTTTGAATGATGGTTTTTATTATTTAGTGAGAAAAAAAAACTCCAAATCTACATGGCCCTGTGTGAAAAAGTGATTGCCCCCCCTTGTTAAAAAATAATGTAACTGTGGTTTATCACACCTGAGTTCAATTTCTGTAGTCACCACCAGACCTGATTACTGCCACACCTGTTTCAATCAAGAAATCACTTAAATAGGAGCTATCTGACACAGAGAAGTAGACCAAAAGCACCTCAAAAGCTAGACATCATGCCAAGATCCAAAGAAATTCAGGAACAAATGAGAACAAAAGTATTGTAATTGAGATCTATCAGTCTGGTAAAGGTTATAAGGCCATTTCTAAAGCTTTGGGACTCCAGCGAATCACGGTGAGAGCCATTATCCACAAATGGCAAAAACATGGAACAGTGATGAACCTTCCCAGGAGTGGCCGGCCGACCAAAATTACCCCAAGCGCGCAGAGAAAACTCATCCGAGAGGCCACAAAAGATCCCAGGACAACATCTAAAGAACTGCAGGCCTCACTTGCCTCAATTAAGGTCAGTGTTCACGACTCCACCATAAGAAAGAGACTGGGCAAAAATGAGCTGCATGGCAGATATCCAAGGTGCAAACCACTTTTAAGCAAAAAGAACATTAAGGCTCGTCTCAATTTTGCTAAAAAAAAATCTCAATGATTGCCAAGACTTTTGGGAAAATACCTTGTGGACCAACGAGACAAAAGTTGAACTTTTTGGAAGGTGCGTGTCCCGTTACATCTGGCGTAGAAGTAACAGCATTTCAGCAAAAGAACATCATACCAACAGTAAAATATGGTGGTGGTAGTGTGATGGTCTGGGGTTGTTTTGCTGCTTCAGGACCTGGAAGGCTTGCTGTGATAGATGGAATCATGAATTCTACTGTTTACCAAAAAATCCTGAAGGAAAATGTCCGGCCATCTGTTCGTCAACTCAAGCTGAAGAGATCTTGGGTGCTGCAGCAGGACAATGACCCAAAACACACCAGCAAATCCACCTCTGAATGGCTGAAGAAAAACAAAATGAAGACTTTGGAGTGGCCTAGTCAAAGTCCTGACCTGAATCCTATTGAGATGTTGTGGCATGACCCTAAAAAAGCAGTTCATGCTAGAAAACCCTCAAATAAAGCTGAATTACAACAATTCTGCAAAGATGAGTGGGACAAAATTCCTCCAGAGTGCTGTAAAAGACTCGTTGCAAGTTATCGCAAACGCTTGATTGCAGTTATTGCTGCTAAGGGTGGCCCAACCAGTTATTAGGTTCAGGGGGCAATTTCTTTTTCACACAGGGCCATGTAGGTTTTGAGTTTTTTTTCTCACTAAATAATAAAAACCATCATTTAAAACTGCATTTTGTGTTCAATTATGTTATCTTTGACTAATAGTTAACTTTTTTTGATGAGCAGAAACATTTAAGTGTGTCAAACATGCAAAAGAATAAGAAATCAGGAAGGGGGCAAATAGTTTTTCACACCACTGTATATATATAAGGAACCTCTGCTACCTCAGAGAAAGGATTATAATCATCTAAGTCCGCACAGAGACTTTTTTAATATCGGACTATTATACAATTTATTCTTCTATAGATCCTTGATTGTTTATATATTTTTGACTAATGGAAATCTTTTTGAGGAACCAGTGTGCTCTCGTGTGAAAGAGCGTGTGCAAGTGTGATATATGTGGGATTATTATTATCTCTCAAATAAAATGAAAAAATAGTAAATATTGGAAATATTGAGTTTAATTCCAGTGCTCCTACTTTTTTATTTATGCTTGACTGTTTTGAGGGGAGGGAATCAGGGAATATCCCACCACAGTTGTGCAGCAGCAGGAGGAAGTATTTGGACTATACTATTTTGTGGTCATTTAGGCGTGACATTTGACCTTCACTCTTTCACCTATTCAAATCAGTGGTTGATTGATATTTATAATATAATTTTAGACTCATCAGCGCCCCTTGTTAATTTAATTTTCCTGAACAACATTTGACATTTTAAATTCATGATGTCATGTTAATTCAATTCACTCACATTTCTCAATTTGTGTGTCCATGAAGACACAAATAGCTATTTTACCACCACTGTTTATAAAAAACTCAAAGCCACAAAGTCTGTCCAACTACATGCACTATTTTGAGTTTTCCTGTTGGCCATTATCATTGACTTTCTGCAATTCCACCTCAACTGATCATTGCAAACTTGAAGCAACAAAAAATAACTCATGCTATTGAAACATAGATACAGCTGGAAAAGCCTCTAAAAGACAAACATGGTGGCCTTAAATAGTGACGGAAAAAAACCTAAATACTCCTCAGTTAAATTTGGGTAGGACCTTAGTCAGGGCCGGCCCTAGACTATTTGCCGCCTGAGGCAAAAAAAAAATTTCCGCCGCCACCCCCCCTCCCCCCCGGTGGGGGGCGCGCTCTGGGGGGCCGCCGAGCTGGAGGGGTAGCTGGCAGGACGGGGGTATTGAGCCTAGCGGCGGGGAGGGGGTCATACCCCCCCCTCCCTCGCCTGGGTCCCCCGTGCTCCGCTCCCCTCCAGCCTTAAATACAAGCAGCCGCTATGTGCAAGAGGCACGGGCGGGTAGGACTCACCTCTTCCTCGTTCCAAGCGTGCGCTCCACTGACGTCACTTCCTGCAGCGTTGCAGGAAGTGACGTCAGTGGAGCGCACGCTGGCCTGGAACGAGAAGGAGGTCAGTAATCCCCGCCCGTGCCTCTTACACATAGCGGCTGCTTGTATTTAAGGCTGGAGGGGAGCGGAGCACGGGGGACCCAGGCGAGGGAGGGGGGGTACGACCCCCCTCCCTGCCGCTAGGCCCAATACCCCCGTCCTGCCAGCTACCCCTCCAGCTCGGCGGCCGGCTCCCCGCACCCACGGACGGGCGGGTGCCGCCCCTGGAATTTTGCCGCCTGAGGCAAAAGTTTCACCCCGCCACATGAGCGGGCCGGCCCTGACCTTAGTTATATTCCATCACTGAAAGAGTAGAAGATTACACAAATGTCTAAGTATTAACCATTTATTGTTGTGGACAACAATAACAAATTCAGTAAATTTATTGCAAATGCCATGGCATATTTTAAAAACAATGACATTTGGGCCATATCTTATTCAAGGTGATAAGTAGCTTGCAAATGCAAGCTACTTATCACCTTGCCATCACACGAGGATTACCGGCAAATCCTAATGCCAGTTTTACTCATACGATGGCAGATCATTAGGGAGCATTACTCAGGTGAAAGCGTAAGCAATGCTCCCATATCTCTTGCAATAGAGAGTAAGATGTTGCGCTGTGGTGCTCTCCTTCAGCACCATGGCACTGCTGCCTCACTCCCCCAGGCCATGCGCATGCTACCATCAAACACCCGCTGCCATTTTCCACCACTGTATCTTGGAAACTCCTTTACTAAGGAGACCCCAAGAGCTTCCTGTCGATCTGTCCATCTTTGCCCGCAGCTCCCCCCGACAGTGGACCAGTGAAAATAGTCCAGACAGTGGACCAATGAGGATCCCTGCTGGGGGCTTCAAAGATGCTTTGCCAGGGCTAAGAGAGAATTGCAGTGACGGGGCTTACGGCAAGGAGTGTCGGGTGTTCAGTGGATGCAGGTAAATTGCTTGGGGGTGCCTGCCTCTGCTGCGGGGATGGGGGAGTTTGGGGAAAGGACAGAAGGACGTACGGGGAGCTCTGGAGGTCTCCTTTATTAAAGGAGACCCCCAGATGCAGTGACAAAGACGTGGATTAGCACTTTAGACCTGCTTTTTACAGGTCTAAGCAAATGCTCATGTCTGACGGGAAGCATTGCTTCCCGGCAGCATGAAAACTGCAATTGGACAGGGTGTAAAGAACTTGCTGTGCGAATATATCACCCAAGTGAGTTCTTTACCGCATGGGGGGGGGTGTTACATTTAATTGAATCAGGTGCTGGTGAGTTTGGTAATAGAATATGGCTCAATTTTTGTAAGTGAATTATTATATGAAAATATCACTTGGCAAGTACCACGTGACACGTGGCAAGTACCACGTGACACGTGGCAAGTGCCACGTGACACGTGGCATGTGCCACGTGACACGTGGCAAGTGCCATGTGACATGTGGCAAGTGACACGTGCCAAGTGCCACGTGACATGTGCCAAGTGCCGACTGACAGTCAGACAGCAGAGGAGAAGACACTAGTGCACACTAACTGTCACACTGCCACTGCTCACAGCACAGCAGTTCTGCAGAAAGCTAACACAGTAGTACTACTACTCTAACAACTACTAGCAATGACTGCAGTACTACAGTACTAACTACACAATAACACAGTAATCCTATCCCCTTATCCCTAACCTAAGCTATACCTAAGGCTAATAGCTGTCCAGCAGGCAGCAGCTGGCCTGGTCTGTGCACAGATCACACACAGACACATAGCAGCTGCCTGCAGCACACACTCTGACTGTCACACAAATGACATCAAGCTAATTAATGATTTAACAATAGTGTAGTGATAGTGAAGGGGTTTATCACTGAACAGCTTTTGGTTTATCACTGCTAGGCCAGCCGCATTGGAGCACACACTCTGACTGTCATACAATGACATCAATCAAGCGAACTAACGATTTAACAATAGTGTAGTGATAGTAGTGAAGGGGTTAATCACCGAACAGCTTATCACTGTGTACACCCCTTGCTACTAGGCCCAGCAGCACTCTGACTGTCACACTATGACATCAATCAAGCTAATTAACGATTTAACAATAGTGTAGTGATAGTAGTGAAGGGGTTAATCACTGAACAGCTTTTGGTTTATAACTGTGTACAGCCCTTGCTAGGCCACCAGCACTGGAGCATGTCTCTCAGTGAGCATTCAGCAAGCTAAGATGATATGTCTCATCACGGCAGCCCTCTTTATTATACAGGGGGGCTGACCAGTGTTTTTTTTTTCTGTGATTGGGTGCCAGGGTTTAGGCTGGGAGCCCTCTGTTTGGCTCAATGAGGTCAGATGGGGCTGGCCAGGGTTCCCCTCTGTGATTGGTTGCTAGGGCTTCTGCTGGGAGCCCTCTGATTGGCTCCAGGAACTCATCTCCTTAGTTACAGTATTTCAGACCCGGATATCCGCAATATCCGCGGATATCTGGGTTATGCGGCCAAATATCCGCAGATAGCTAGCAGTTGTTTTTTTAAATCCGGAATCCGAATCGGGTAGCGTAAAAAAGTTTGGATATCCGGGTTACCTGGATATCCGGAATCCTGATGAGCAGCCCTGTCTGAAACCTTAAAATGGTGTTGTAATGAAATGATGCCACTGTGCCAACTGTAAGACCACACATATGGTGTGTGTATTAGTTTGCCAAAGGGGAATGTTCTACATTGACAAAACCAAATGATCATTTAAGAAAAGGATGGAAAAATATCTGAATGGCACTAATGTAAATATTACAACATCACAAAGTGTCAAGATGTGTCAGGGTTGTGACCAATATGATATTAAATTCTCTGTACTTGATGGTATTCAAAGTGGCAGTTTAGAAAGGATTTCTATCTCGACTCTAGGATTTTTTTTAGATTTCTCTCCTGTTATAGGTTTAGGGTGATTATCAGTGATGAGTGAAAACAGCTATATTCTTTTCACATTCACTTTTGCAAAAATAATGTAAAATTCGACTTTCGAGCGAAAATGCCATCAAAAATTATCTTGGAATAAATTTGTGATTTTTTGCATTTTTTGTGAATTTTGCATCAGAAAGCAAATGTTGTTTTCTTTAACTATATTGTGAAAGTACAATGTATTTTCGCAAATATTTTCTTGAAATCGAAAATAGCATTTTTGATACAAAAAAATTCTCAAGCATCACTGGTGATTGTGCTACTAGATCTCAATGGGCCTTTTGTTTTGGGCCTATTTCTGGTTCAAATTAATGTGGTTACTGTATGTATCTTGAAATATAGTATAATTAATATTGACCAAATGGCCCATGCTGCCTACAACATTCTGGTGGTCCCAAACTATGGCTCACAGAGACGCTTTTAGACATCACTGTTATTGACATATCTTTGTGCATGTATTTATTCTAATTGCACTTGGTATCACGTTGAATAGTTGTAAAGTTCCACAGATGTTTTATGTTATGCTTTTTACTCTTGAATGACAATATGTTTATTGCCCACCTCTAAATTCACAGCCACATTTTCTATCCACATTCCCATTACTTACTCCTTTTCCCCTCCGATTCCCCAATCCCCATCCCCTATCTCTTTTCCTCTGTTTTCCTCTGTTATTTCTGTTTACCTCATTTATGTCCCCATTCCTTGTCCCCTCCTCACTTCTTTTTCCCTTTAATCCTACCCTCAATCTTTTTCCTCCTGCCCAAATCATTTTTCATTCCACTCTGTTTTCATTCTTTCTCCATTCTCCATCCCATTTCCCAGACTCTTCTATCCCCTAAAACCAGTTCCGACATGTTCCTTGGTATAGCCATATGTTTGTTGCTGTAGTGGAAAGAGCAACATATTATATCAGTAACTGCTATCCTTTTGACAATTATATACTGTTGTATGAATTTAGTGGGGTAAAAACAGATGTCACCTACTTATTCATATTTCTGCCCATTCCAGACAACTAGTATCGGTTACACTGAAATGTTATATAATTATCAATCTATAAGAATTTTAAAATCAGAATACAGCAGCTGGTTGTGAGATGAATGGGATTTATTTGCAGTCATCAGGCTGAAGGGAGTATTACCAGGCCTTTCATACTCAGGACAGGTTAGGCAAGTATTTGTTATCTGTGGTCCCTCCATCTACAATTCAATGATTTGTAAATTGACCAAAACCTTCCTGTTCATGGTCATAACCCTAAGATTAGGCTATGGGAAATTGTCTAAACATTTCTGGATTGTTTTTTTTTTCACATTGTACACAGTTTTAACCATTGCTTCTTTAAAAAATGTTGAGCCTTTACTCAGTTAATGATCAAGCAGATGTTCTCCAGAATTATGTTTCACATATGCCCATGGGCCTTTCTCTCCTGCAGAAACCATTGTATGGAGCATGCTGGGAATGTAATATATTGCTATAAGAAATAATGATGTAAATACCACAAAGTGACAGCACTCCAACTAATGCACAAAGCCAATAAAAATAACAAAATGAAAGGAACTTTAAAGCCCAATTTAAGGTGCAAATGTTTTCCTAGCTCCATGGAGTTGCTCAGTTGCAGAGATTGTTTTTCTTTGTGTAAAGCATTCTTGATTAGCTCATACCCAATGCCAATTTTGAAATACTTGACCAGGAGCCTATACACAGGACATTTCCTGCACTTTTTTTTTATTATTATTAATAATAATAATCAGGGCTTCACTGAGGTCGGAAGACACTGTGCCAATCAAGACACGTTTGGCCTCACTGGATGCCGGCTTCATCCATCCTTTCATTGGCTGCTGCTGCTCCACCACAGCAGGGACACCTTTGGTTTAGCTTCTCCATGATGCCAGTCGCTAACCTAGAAGTAAGGGCTGCCAAGGCGGGATGCTTCTGTGTCAGCCAGATTATCTTATCCATTCCAGCCCTGCTGAATGCTGCACAGGAGTCGGGACCCATCACAGAAATTAACCCTGCTGCACCTTCTGAACTGGTACATCTTGGCCAGCACTACCAGATGTCAGCAATCGGGATCCTCAGCTGTCACTGCCGGTTTCCTTAATAAAGAACTGGGCCATCATTGCTTAACCTTCACCATTGCCTCCCTCTGTCTCCCAATGTCTCCTTAGAGCAAACAGATGATTGCCATGTGCAACTGGAGGCGCTGTAGTATGGCAGCCTTGGCTCTTGGGTTTAGAACATTTCCCTCATTCTCACCATCCAACTTCCCCCCTTTCAGAACTTGTATGAGCCAAAAACAATTCTGGGTACACCCCCCCCCCCCCCCCCCTCTTTGTACTTGGCAAAATAAAATGATTCTGATTATCAATAATAGCAAATGCACTAAAAATATACAAATAAAGACTGTGCTATAGGCTGCATTATTCTCAGACAGATGTAGGCTCTTCCTTCTCCTTGCAGTCTTAACAGTGGGAATGATGCAGTCAAGGCAGCAGCAGTCATATCCACAGAGTGAAAGGAGCTTTCCTAACTCATCTGCTGGCCCCTTTTTGTAGAGTAATCTCTAATGTAATAGATTATGCGTAAATGGTTAAAAACTCTTGAAGGGGACGCTTACTGTTTGTTTGTTCTTTGTTTTTTAAATAAAAATTCCCCTAAGTCACAGTTCCCCAACCCTGTCCTCAAGGCCTACCAACAGAACATGTTTTACAGAACACCACACACAATTACCGGTGAGGTAATTAGTGTCTCAGCAGAGCTGATTAACTACCTCTGTGGATTTCCACTAACCATGCACTGTTGGTGGGCCTTAAAGGACAGGATTGGGGAACACTGCCCTAAATCACAGTTTTGGTACACTGCACATATTGAAAAATCAAGCATTATGATGGCAATTAATGACCATGGAAATGTGCAAGTATGTGCACTGTTTTCCTATTCATACACTAATATTATTATTTTGAGTTCCATTTTGGTTTTAAAGAGAAACTCCAACCTAGAATTGAACTTTATCCCAATCAGTAGCTGATACCCACTTTTACATGAGAAATATAATGCTTTTCACAAACAGACCATCAGGGGGCGCTGTATGACTGATTTTGTGCTGAAACCCCTCCCACAAGAAGCTCTGAGTACCGCGGTACTCTGGGAAAACTGCCACAATGTAACAATGTTCACAGACAGGAATTAGCTGTTTACAGCTGTCTGTAAAAGCCAAAACAGCTAGGAGCAGCTACATAACCTGCCCACAGTAAAAATGTCACCATGTGATAAATGTCAGAATGTAAATCAGGGAGAGGAAAGATTTTACAATGAGCAAACGCTGACTAAATCATTTATACATAATTATGGTAAAAAATCAAGCACTTTTTTAGCTACATTATTTTCACTGGAGTTCCTCTTTAAGATGTTACAGTGTGCAAAGAGCTCTACATGTTGTTACCTTGTGTCACATTTTTTCATTATTCCCAAAATGTAATCCTGCTCACAGTTTGTGTTGACCATGCACACTCTTTGCCCAAAAAGTATGTAGTGCACAATGGTGGCATGGGTCTTTTGAGGTCCTGGCAATGCCCCTTGTAGCAGCTCATAGATTTCCCTTTGCATCTTATCATGGCAGCCATAAAAATGATACCATTTACTCTGGCAGGGAAAGTAGAAATTAGAGAGCTAGAGAACAGATTAAACATGTAAAGGCAGTATGTAATAAGCAATTACATATAAAATACATGTATTATTGTTATTATTATTATTCATGTCATATTGCAATAGTAATTGCTGTAGCTGCACTTGTAGAAGCATTTTCTTTAAAAGCCACACAGCTAGATTTTTTTTCTTCTTTAACATTTGTGCAAATCACAAAACTAACTACAAAATCATGCATATGTCTTATCAAATAAACTGTTTCTAAATAACTAATCAAATCATCTGCCCTGCTGGAATCTCGATAGCTGGCTGGTTTTGTGAATATATTTTCAGAGTCAAAACAGCATGGTGGCTGGCATAACACAGTAGGAGAAAGAATGATGGGAAAATCACATCTTTTGCACTGTGTGACACTGACAAATGAGAGACTAATTTGCTATAGAGTACTACCTGCTCTCTACAAACTAAAACTAAACAGCTCTCTGAATAACTCCTAATGCATTGCTATATTGTCAAATAACTATATTCTGTGACTAGCTGAAATGTCAGTTGTAGAAATCATGCAATCTCAAAGCAATCTAGGTTAAAGCATTGAGTATAAAATGCAATTGAAAATATACTATTACTAGACCTTAGGCCCGTTACTGTAATGGCCGCTATGCCCCTCACAATCCCAGTCTCCCCTTCCTCCATCGTCTCCCCCGCCGCAACATCGCCCGCATGGTCAGCATGCATGTGCGAGGCCGCTCTGGGTGCGAGACTGCTCCGCATACACACCCACTCAACACAATGGCCACAATGAACGCCCGCCCCCTGCACTAGTCCTCCTGTGCTATCTAAAGTCCGCCCACCTGCCGCGCATGCGCACTGGCCTGAACGCATGGACACGGACACAGGGGGATGCAGGGACACAGGCAGATTATTATATAAGATCACAGTCCAAGACAATGCAAATTTAGAGCCTGAAAAACATGAAGAACAATTAGCAAATGCCATGAAAAAATGAATAGGAAGTATGAAAGGTCATGATAAGGTTGTACCACTTCCCCTCTATATTGTATGTATGGTGTACCAGATTCCTTTCTACAATTCATGTATGGTGTATCAGATTCCTTTCAATCTTTTTTTTTTAATTTTACCCATCAGTTAAAGTTATTTTATTTTTTTTGTTAAATTGCCATATACAAGTATTTTTACTATTCAAATCATTTTGGTATTACTTATAAATAAAATGTATTTTCCATTTCAGTTTTAATGCAGCTAAGAATTTTTCAAAATTGACAATAAGTTCTAGCTGCACATCTTCTTCACCATAGCAACAGTACTCTGTTTGCAGTAAGGACTGTCCATAAACCTCCACTCGTGCAAATAATTTGATGCACAGAGCAGGAGCCAGAGTTACTCATTTTCAGCAGCTGCACAAATCCGCAACCAAAAATCTTGATATCCCAATTTGCCGGTTTCTATTAGAAACACCACACAGAGACTATGGACTTACAGTAGGCTGGCTAAAATTGTGTTTTGCTAGTCCTTGGAATATATTGGGTGAAAGTGAATGGGTTGGATCCCCCACCTTGATAATCTCAGACGTAAAGTTTTCTGTGTTACATAAAAAGTTTCTAATACCCATATTATATTTTTGTTGTTGTAACATTACACACAGGTACAGCCCTTGTCTTCTCCTCTTGATCCAGGAGTGCTGCTGTTATTTGGCAGAGGTTGTGGCCAGGCAGCCTTACAACCGCCATTACACTGAGGACATTTCATTGACTGCCACTCACTCACCTTTCCTCCCACTGTACATTTTAATAGCACTCTACTTTCCTATTAGATAACATAGGTGCTGCCTGTGGGCAAAAAAGGTTAGCAGCACCCAGAAAGTAAGGTTCTTGGAGAGTTCAGGAGCAAAGTTGGCAGCCTGCTCAAAAGGACAAGCAGAACATGGGTCACATGACCACATGAAGAACACCTGAAACAGAGATATTTTCCAGCTTTTTTATGACGTTTTATAAAGGAGGAACCATTTTGAGAATTCTGCTTGTTTGGCTGTTGCAATGTGTCTAAGGCCCTTTACATTGTTGTGGAGCGATTCTAACACATTCACATTGCAACCCTCCCATCAAGTTGCCCGGGGGTGCCGCTGCAGTACAACCAAATCAGTGAGGCATAATTTCCATTGAAAGTATGCCTCACTTCCAGGGTATGCATGCAAGTTGTCTGGTAATGCACCGTACTGCAATAACTGTGATAGGCCCATAGGGCTATCACTGCTCCTGCAACAGAATGCAGTGATTTGTTTGCAATTTAATGCACAGTGACGCACTAAGTCTAAAAGGGGCCTTAAAGTTGATCTGTTTTAAAAAAGACAAAAAAACTGTTAAAACAGGTCTAGTTAAAGCAGCCCTAGTTATCTTTAAAATAACTCCTGTTTACCCCGGTAAAATACAAAAAATACTGCCCATATTTGTGCCTTCTTTATGATGGGTATGTGCTCTTTGTTCTTTAAACCCTTGTGCTGATATCCTCCTCCTGGTAATATGTGCTGTTTATGTGCCTGATCTTTATTAAATTGCCTGTATAATTTGCATATTCCAGATGCTTTCCTCTCCCACAAGGCTCCTGCAATGCAGACCTTGAGATTTCCACCTAAGCAAACTCCCTGAAGGAGGCTCCAGATTTTTTCCATAGTGAAACCGTCTGTTGTACTGTGATATGTAAGCAATCAATACTTGCAGACTTGGAATGTAGGTAACAGGTATCCGTTTAACACATTCTGAATCACTGATATGGAATGATTATGTAGATCAGGTACTACGAGTCCACTGACAGTCCAGCAAGTACTGATATTGAGCCATATGAGGCTGCATTTCCACTTGTGCGGTGCGAATCGCCGAGGTAAAAATTCGCATGCGGATGCGAATTTCGCATGCGGGTGCATGCGAATTTTCATGCGAAGTCGCATGCGAATTCGCATGGATGACGATGCATGCGAATTTAACCTTGGCAGTGCTGGAGTGCTTTTTCCATTGTTTCTATGCGAATTCGCATGAAAATTCGCATGAAAATTCGCATACCTAAACCGCATGCGAATTTCCTATTAAATGCATTGCATGCGATTCGCATAGCGGTATGCGGTATGCGAATTCTGATGGCTCTGCCATCCGAATTTTTTCTGCACAGAAAAACGCACAGGAATCCTGACAAGTGGAAACAGTCCCATTCACTTGTATTGCTATGCGAATTTGCATGCGAAAAACGCATGCGAATTCGCGATAGTGGAAATGAGCCCTAATTGTTTGTTTTTTTTAATTTGGGAAAAATGCTCATATTCAATTTAATGCCAGGAAGTCATTAAAAAAAAGCAGGGAAATGTACATATTTACTGCTGTGTTACAAGTCAAGATTTCCTTCGACTGCCTTAGTTTTGAAAGTGAAACATTGCCATATTCTTAAGCTAATACAGGATTTCAACTACTCAAGTCTACCTGATCATATGTTTTGTTTTAGAATTCACCAAAAATTTTCAATTAGTCTGAATTGCCGGAAGGCCATTTAGCTTTTTTTTTTATTTTATTACAGAGCCATGCTGCTGTAATATGTGTAGTATGTGAGTTGACACTGTCTTGCTGACATAAATGATGCCTTCCCTGAAAAAGATGTCTGGCAGCACACGATCTTATAGAACTGTATATATAATTTATATTGTATGCTATTTGCACAGTGCATGTTTATGTTGCTAGTATAAAAGTGGCCACAGAATTTGTTGACGCTTTATAAATAAATAAATAATAATAATACAAGTATAAAACTGATGTGTGCTGTATGTGCATGTACATTTTACCGTCCTTTTGTGAATCAGGCCTAATGTCGCTTGGACAGACAAGACCAAAGGTGAGAGGTTTGACAATACCGCACACTGTCAGGATTGGTAACATCTCATACCTGCTGTCAAGCACAGTGGTGGAAGTGGTAATGGTTTGTTTTGTAGCCACAGTATTATGTCATGCTGCATAAAACATAAAAAAAGAAAAAGTAATTGCATATGGGCCCCGGATACACTATGGTCACAAAAATCTGTGTGTGTGTGTGTGTGTGTGTGTGTGTGTGTGTGTGTGTGTGTGTGTGTGTGTGTGTGTGTGTGTGTGTGTGTGTGTGTGTGTGTAGTGTGTGTGTGTGTGTGTGTAGTGTGTGTGTGTGTGTGTGTGTAGTGTGTGTGTGTGTGTGTGTGTGTGTGTACGCAACATATGTGTAACTAAGACATCTTTTCCAGAGACATTAAGTGTGGATAGGTGAGACATGTTATACTGGCATGCGCTATTTCTGTGTTCCCACAAAACCAAGAAGTAACCACTCTGCAGAATCTCAGTAGGAGTTCTATGGGCTGTAACAAAGAAATGTTTTACTGTAAAGGTTATTATGCTGTTGCTTATCTTCTTGTACAGCAGAGAGGAAGTCTTGGGTGTAGGTCCGCTTTAAATGTCACATATTAGTTGAGTGTTCAATGCAATATAAATAAAATAACACCGTGGAACAGCTGATTATGATCTCTTTCTGTAACTTCGCAACTACAGTTCCTCTCAGCTTGATTTTCTTTCCTTATAAAAATGTACATGGTGAACTGATAAACATGCTAGAATTTTTCCGTTCACCCATTTCCTTAAAGAGGAACTGTCACAAAAATCTTAAAATTTAAAGCACATACAAATAAGAAATACATTTCTCCCAGAGTAAAATGAGCCATAAATTACTTTTCTCCTATTTTGCTGTCACTTACAGTAAGTAGTAGAAATCTGACATTACCGACAGATTTTGGACTAGTCCATCTTCTCATAGGGGATTTCTCAGGGTTTTCTTTATTTTTTAAAAGCACTGTGAATGGCAGTTGCTCTGTCCAACTGCCAAAATAATGTGAAGCGAGCAGGGAGGATGTACAGCATCTTTGTATAAATCTTTTTCAGGGAATGTCTTTATAAAGAATAAAGGCCATACTGACAATCCCCCATGAAGACATGGACTAAACCAATACCTATCGCTTCTGTCAGATTTCTACTACCTACTGTAAGTGACAGCAACATAGGAGAAAAGTATTAATAAAGATTTTCGTGACAGTTCCTCTTTAACTATCTAAAGTTGAATAGAAATCGAGAGCCCAATATGGTGTAGTATGTCAAAATTGATTGGATAAATGAAACAGTGAGATGGTAATACTCACAAACACGGGTTACCACCTAGGTAACCACTCATTAGGCAGGTGAGGAGATTAGACCTGTCCTCACTCAGGATTAAGACGTCGCTCTCTGTAGATAGGAAGAAAGGGGGTAGATCACCCCTCCACCTGGGGTGGACTCAAATATATTGGTAGGTAAACAGAGGCGCCAGAAGGATAAAAGTACATAAAATGTTTAAAAAATTTCTGGGAGGAAGTGGTGGACTCGCCTCCGTTAAAGCAGACACCAAGGACTGTAAATATATAGATATACACATTTATTGAAAATACCCCAAAGATGCAACACGTTTCGCGGGCACAGCCCACTTCTTCAGGCAATAAGCAGGGGATAAACAACAGCAATTCAGTTATAGCAAGCAGAGCACCTCTGCTTGCTATAACTGAATTGCTGTTGTTTATCCCCTGCTTATTGCCTGAAGAAGTGGGCTGTGCCCGCGAAACGTGTTGCATCTTTGGGGTATTTTCAATAAATGTGTATATCTATATATTTACAGTCCTTGGTGTCTGCTTTAACGGAGGCGAGTCCACCACTTCCTCCCAACAATTTTTTAAACATTTTATGTACTTTTATCCTTCTGGCGCCTCTGTTCACCTACCAATATACTCTTTAACTATCTGTTCAATGTAGCTATTGGAGTTAGTTACTGTTATGCAGCATTTTTTAATTTCATGTTACGGTAAGTAAAATGAAGCTACCAAGTGGATGAATGTTTTGACAACTGTCTGAATGAACCACATATAATGACAAAGTAAGTTAAGATCTAGTTATGCTAATGCGGAATTTATTAACCACCACTTTCTTGCAATAAGATCTCAATTTTTATTGCTTAAATAAAGCAACCTTATTATTACAATGGAAAGCAGACAGTGACAAAGCCTGCAAAAAAGGTAATGGTATTCTTGTAATGCCTTCTCACTGTGACTTTGCCTACTCACCCAAGCCACATAGCAAATCTTCTCTATTCTCCAATGAGCTTATCAAACATGACTGATCCAGGTGAACAAAGATTTTCTCAAAGCAGTACATTATCTGGGAAATAATACCTCCAGAGGTGACCTTTCGGGGGCAAATGGGGCAATCGCCCCACGCCCTGCACTTGAAGGGGGCCCTGAGCTGTGATTACTTCTAGCTAGGTTAGGGCCTCACCCTCTGCAGGGGCCTTGGGTTTCTCCATGACAGACTGACAGTACCTTGTCACTGAGCAGCAAGCAGGGGGAGACTGGCCAATAGCAGCAGCACCAGCTTCCTATTAGCCAATGCTGATGCTGCTGTGGCCATCCAATCATAGAAGGGGGAGGGACAATATTTTAAAGAAGTGCCGCTCAGATGATTTGCAGTGGCCATGATCAGGTCATAGCCTGCCTACCAGGAGTGATTGCTGTTAGACCTTGGATGTATTCTCAAGGGACAAGCATAAGACTAGGTTTTAATTGAGATTCACACTCGTTTTGCTTTATTATTGCTGCTATATTTTTAAGCAGCACTTTCACTGAGTAGTCACTTGTTGCTTAATTATTTTCTAAAAGAAAACTACAAGATACTTTACTTGTGTTCCCTCAGCCCACAGTGTAATACACAACATTTTCTAAATGAAAAAAAAAAATAATGTCATCCTCAAACTTGATATCTTTCCACTTTAAAGGACAAGTATCCTGCTAAGCCACCTGCTAGAACACAACCAGTTAAATAGGAACTTTTCCAAAAGATTGTAGTAGGGGGAACTGAAACAAACCAAGCAATTGCAAAGTGAGAAGTTAAAAAATAAAAGATATATTAAGAAATAATTTATACTTACTGTGTAACTTGCTTATGTTGTTTGATCTATCATGAGCCTGCAAGTCATCATCTTTACTGCTGGCAGGCATGGAAAAAACTGACAGCACCAACTACCCTCTCCTGTAAAAACACCCACTAACAAATTACACAAAGGGAGATACTGCTTGCTTGGCTGTTGGCAGCATCAATTATCTCCCACAATGCATTAGGTTCACAAGCAGGAAACGTTCAGGGTCATGGCCTTACCATCATACTAGGGGAGGTGTTTCACCTCAATATCAGCCACACAGATCCCTGTGATGATCTATTTGAGGAAACGTAAAAATCTCTAATGGAAAAGGAGTATTGGGCTTGGCTACTGATTGGGATGAAGTTCAATCCTGAGTTAAAGTTCCTCTTTAAGTGTCAGTATTCATCAACAAAAAGCAGACCCTGCAATAAGGTATGTGCTGAAGAGACTTGAGCTTAGCTTCAGCAAATCAGCCCAAGGTCTTAGGTTGGTTGCCATCACTCTGTGTCTATTAGACAGTAAAGACAAGTGAGCAAGGACAGATCAAAATTACCCACAAGCACACTCTCCTCTGGGTAACGTATATCTTCCTGATCTTTCCCTAATGCAAATTTATACTAGGCATAATATTGTTTCCCTGCTGTCTACTGTTACAGCGTATTTGTCATTAACTTGTCCTGCACACAATTGGATACATCCTTTAGAGTAACCTCATATGTTGTGCTCCTGTAAAACGTGTCCTTTTAACGATCATTGGATGTTGTGTCAGATACAACAAGCATTTTCAAGCTTGTTGAAGGATTTATTTGAAATGATTTACAACCAGCGGCTACTTTATATGTGTCTATCATTTGCATCAGCTTTTTGCCTGGCTGAGCTTTATGATCCAAGTAATATTTGAAAAGATGCATCTCCATTGTATACAGAACCTGTCTCATCCATCACGCTTACAAGAACTAGATAAAGGCTCTCCTTCACAAGGGTATATCAAATCACCTTTAAACCATTCCTTAATAGGAAATCATTAGGCAAGGAGATTGTGTAAAAAGAAATCCTTTGGCATAAAATCATAAGAAGCATTTCTACTGAGATTTAATTAACGTAAGAAAGTCAACTTATTAAAAGTAATTGAGAGCATATTGACCACGGCGGTGTCAAATGAACGTAAGAAAAGACGGTAACATTGGAGTTTGAATTCATGCTCAGCTATTCAGTGTAGATGATATTCTGCTGCCCCTCTTTGTTTTCTGATACCTGAGAAGTCTATGATCAAAATATTAAGCAGCTCACATTCATTTTTTATTATCAATGCGCTTCTCTGCTTCAAAAGCTGTGTGCTCCCCTTCCCCCACCAGAAAATTTAGTCTGAGAGGGTTGGCAAACTTAAAGCATTCTAGTTAGACCTATGAAATGGAATAGTAGAATCTCATTAAGGTACCTCAGGTCCTTGCTGCTTGCTTGTAGATTAAAATGTATCACACTGTAAAAAAGCCAAATAACATATTTCATTCAATTCTTCTTTTCACCTCTTTATATTTTTTCCCAGGTCTGTGTGCAAAATTCCACTGTATTTTTTTTTAAACTTGTTGACAGTTTTCCGACTTGCAGGTTCAAAAGAAAACATATACTCCGCGAGAGTGACTGTGGCGGTGTCCATGGGATTGTAGGAATTAAAATATAAGGGAACTTTGGCAGACATATCAGGAGTTTTATAGCAGGTTATTAGAAATTCACTCCATTCCACCCATTCATTTGAATAGGAGAAAGAAGAAATACCAATGAACTGGACTGTTTTGATTCATGTTTGTCATTTTTTTTTTCACAACTTGGCCCATATACAATTAACTTTTTCTACTAATTTATCTCTTGGGAGATAATTTTTATCTTCTATTTAATTTAACCTTTCATCATTTTACAATTGAAAAAGTACCCAAAAGTTGGTGACAAGCGTACTAGCAAAATTATTTTGTGTATTGTCTTGCTTGCTGGTGGTCTAAAAGGCATTTTGTGACAAGGTGTGAAAATATCACCTACAAGAAAACCTAGGAGAAAAAGTTAATTGCATATGGGCCCTTATCTTAAAAGCTTGCTCTGATCATCCGTAATCTGTCAATGTTTATGTTTCTACCTTTAGGCAGTTATGGATCATAGCAGTGTTCCCCAACCCTGTCCTCCAGGGTCAACAGTGCGTTTTTTTTAGAACACTACAGAGGTAGTTTATCAACATGGTGAAAACATTAATTACTCCACCTGTGAATATGCATGGTTTCCTACTAAATGGAAAGTTGGTGGACTTTGTGGGTAGGGTTGTACAGCACTGGCTTATAGGACTTAGCAGTCTGAAGTACATAGAAGGAGCCAAGGAACCAGAATGATATGAGCAGAATGTGAAGAGTGCTTAGAAATCCTGATCCTGGTATGATGCACTTCTGTGACCCACTTAACACAATTACCTGGGTGTCAAGAGTTTTTTCACACAGGCAACCTGTACATTTTGTACTGAGTGTGTGTATAATGGACTCTGTTCACAAAACTTCTCATAAATGACTTATTTATCACCTAATTGATGAAAATAACCTTTTAGCACATTTACAAGCAAAATAATCACATAAAGTAATTTGTTCCTGATTAACTTCATTTCAACATTACTTTTCCTACCTTAATTATATTATATTTTTGCTCTTTAGAAGTTTAAAAATGTAACATAGGTAAGACGAAAACAGAGGTAAACAGGTGAAAAAGCTTTGTGAATCATGCCCATTAATTGTTAAGTTGTCTTCTCGCTGTGGTGGATCTCTTGTGAACTATTATATCACAGCATGGACTCATCGCAGATTTATAAGCAATGTAACCAGTGGTAAAAAGCACTAAATCCTGCACCCTTCTGGCAATAATTTTTTTAATGAGCCCGCTTTTTTATTTAACCATTTAAGCCCACTGGGATTTTTCACCTTATGCATCAGAGCAATTTTCACCTCCCATTCATTCGCTAATAACTTTATCACTACTTAACACAATTTATTGATCTATATCTTGTTTTTTCCGCCACTAATTAGGCTTTCTTTGGGTGGCACATTTTGCTAAAAATTATTTTTTTATAAATGCATTTTAACAGGATTAATAAGAAAAAAATGGAAAAAATTCATTATTTCTCAGTTTTCGTCCATTATGGCTTTAAAATAATACACGCTACCATAATTAAAACCTATGTATTTTATTTGCCCGTTTGTCTCGGTTATGAACCATTTACATTTTGTCCCTATCACAATGTATGGAACCAATATTTTATTTGGAAATAAAGGTGCATTTTTTTAGTTTTGCATCCATCACTACTTACAAGCTTATAATTTAAAAAATGTTCGTAGTATACCCCCTTCACATGCATATTTAAAAAGTTCAGACCCTTAGGTAACGATTTATGTTTTTTCTTTTTTTAATTGTAATTTTTTTTCCATTAAAAATTTTATTTAAGTAATATTTTGGTGTGGGAAATTAACAGTTAGGACCATATGCAATTCACTTTTTCACCTGAGTTTTCTCCTAGGTGATAATTTTTCATCTTCAAATTAAAATAACTTTCCAGCACATTTCAACTAAAAAGTACAAAAAAGTAAATGAAAAAGTACTGTCAAAATTATTTGGATCATTTTCTTGCTTTCCGATGGCTTAAAATGCATTGTATTGACAAATTTAAAAATATCACTCAGGAGAAATCTCAGGAGAAAAAGTTAATTGCATATGGGCCTTAATGTTTAATGTTATTAGATGTATACATTTTAATGTAAAATGTATGTAGATGTAGTTTTACTATTCGGCCACAAGATGGCCACCTTGAGTTTATTTTTTTCTCCTTGTGCTTCTCGATCACCGGAAGCACAAGGAGGACGGGGAAACTTTTTTTTTTTTGCAGAAAGACTGAAGCCTCTAGTAAGAGAGCTTCGGTTTTTCTGCTGGGGACACAGATCGGTGATCGGGAACCATGTTGCCGTTCACTGATCCCAGGGCTACCGGGGGACAGCCCGGGGGCACACCCGCAATCGCGCGTGGGAGCAGCCGCGTGGACGTGAGGAGCATGTCCGGGCGGCTGAAATGGTTAAATTGTAATATATATATATATATATATATATATATATATATATATATATATATATATATATATATACATATCTCTCACATTTGAAGGAGACAAAATTGAGGTCCCAAATTATTCAAACAAGTAAAACAGCATAAATTATGTTCCAAGTGCAAATAAACAAAACTTTATCACCACACACATGAGATGGAAGTCAATGGAGATTTGAAATTCTGTTTAAAAATTGCAAAATTCTGTATGCAATTGTGTCTGTGCAAAAAATAAACCATACATCTTGCAGAACAAATTCACATATCGCATGGGATTTCTTCAATGACTATCATAAGCTACTGTGTAAAAAAAAAGCTAGTAAAAACCCGAAGGTGAATGTGCATTAGCACCTGGAAAATGTTTATGCACTGTTAAAGGAAACCTAAAGTAAACCTAATGTGGCCAGTTTAACTTTCCTGGGGCTTCTTCTTTCTCCCTGTAGTCCCCTGAAAGTTGCATGTGTGGCCTTGGGTCATGCGCATGTTCGATAGCGCTTCCGATACCGGGAGCTTCCTGCACTTGCACTGTTTGTAAAAATTGCAACTGTGCACTTCTGGTTGGCTAACTTTCAGAGAGGCGCAGCTGCTGAATGAATCAGTGCGGAACAACAACAAGGGACCTGAAAGACTATGGGGGACTGGAAGAAGCCCAAGGGAATTTAAACTGGCTACATTAATTTTACTTTAGATACACTTTAAAGCAGAGTTCCCCAACCCTTTCCTCTAGGCCCACCAACAGAAAACCACACACACAGAAAACCACACACAATCACAGGTGAGGTAATTAGTGTCTCAGTAGAGCTGATTAACTACCTCTGTGGATTTATACAAAACATGCACTGTTGGTGGGCCTTGAGGACAGGGTTGAGGAACACTGCTTTAAAGGACACCCCAGGTGAAGATAAACTAATGAAATAAACAATTGTTTCTATCCTCCCTCTACTAAAAATGACTTTTGAAGATATTACACAGTTTTTATTTATATTTAAATCTACTTTTTAAATTTTTACTGTTTTCTTATTTTTGTTCAATGACACATTCATTGAAGTACTCCAGAGCTAAAAATCTATGAACTATTGTCCCTTTTTATCTTTTTCCTGCTCTCAGAAGCCATTTTCTGCTAGGAAAGTGTTTTATAGTTTTAATTTATTATCAGTGAGGGACACACTGTAATCTGATCCAGTCCTGACTCAGACAGGAACTGACACATACATACCTGATGTTTAACTCTTTCAGGTAGAGAAAGAAAAATAGGAACACAGCATAGTTATTTGTGTGCTTGGCACTGTACATACAAATGTCTATCTCATCATGTCACCACGGGTAACCTTTAAGGACTATAGTGTTGTGACCACCATACATTATTTTCAATTATTATTTAACCACTTCCCGACCGCCGTATGTACAATTGGCGGCCGGGAAGTGCACCCCGCAAGGACCGCCGTATTGACAATTGGCGGCGGTCCTTGTAGGGGCATGGGCGGAGCGATCGCGTCATCCGTGACGCGATCCTCCGCCTCCGCCTGGCGCCGCTCACCCGCCGCAACATCCCGCCGGCCATACGGAAGCGCCGGCGGGATGTTAACCCGACGATCGCCGCATACAAAGTGTATAATACACTTTGTAATGTTTACAAAGTGTATTATACAGGCTGCCTCCTGCCCTGGTGGTCCCAGTGTCCGAGGGACCACCAGGGCAGGCTGCAGCCACCCTAGTCTGCACCAAGCACACTGATTTTTTACCCCCCCTGCCCCAGATCGCCCACAGCACCCATCAGACCCCCCCCCTGCCCACCCCCCAGACCCCTGTTTGCACCCAATCACCCCTCTAATCACCCATCAATCACTCCCTGTCACTATCTGTCAACGCTATTTTTTTTTATCCCCCCCCTGCCCACTGCTCCCTCCTGATCACCCCCCTACCCCTCAGATTCTCCCCAGACCCCCCCCCCCCAGACCGCCCCCCCATGTACTGTATGCATCTATCCCCCCTGATCACCTGTCAATCACCTGTCAATCGCCTGTCAATCACCCATCAATCACCCCCTGTCACTGCCACCCATAAATCAGCCCCTAACCTGCCCCTTGCGGGCAATCTGATCACCCCCCCACACCAATAGATCGCCCGCAGATCCGACATCAGATCACCTCCCAAATCCATTGTTTACATCTATTCTCTCCTCTAAACACCCACTAATTACCCATCAATCACCCATCAATCACCCCCTATCACCACCTGTCACTTTTACCTATCAGATCAGACCCTAATCTGCCCCTTGCGGGCACCCAATTACCCGCCCACACGCTCAGATTGCCCTCTGACCCCCCCTTATCAATTCACCAGTGCATTAATTACATCTGTTCTTCCCTGTAATAACCCACTGATCACCTGTCAATCACCTGCCAATCACCTATCACCCATCAATCACCCCCTGTCACTCCCTGTCACTGCCACCCATCAATCAGCCCCTAACCTGCCCCTTGCGGGCAATCTGATCACCCACCCACACCATTAGATCGCCCGCAAACCCGCCGTCAGATTACCTCCCAAAAGTATCGTTTACATCTGTTATCTTCTCTAAACACCCACTAATTACCCATCAATCACCCATCAATCACCCCCTATTACCACCTGTCACTTTTACCTATCAGATCAGACCCTAATCTGCCCCTTGCGGGCACCCAATCACCCGCCCACACGCTCAGATTGCCCTCTGACCCCCCCTTATCAATTCACCAGTGCATTAATTACATCTGTTCTTCCCTGTAATAACCCACTGATCACCTGTCAATCACCTGCCAATCACCTATCACCCATCAATCACCCCCTGTCACCCCCTGTCACTGCCACCCATCAATCAGCCCCTAACCTGCCCCTTGCGGGCAATCTGATCACCCACCCACACCATTAGATCGCCCGCAAACCCGCCGTCAGATTACCTCCCAAATGTATCGTTTACATCTGTTATCTTCTCTAAACACCCACTAATTACCCATCAATCACCCATCAATCACCCCCTATCACCACCTGTCACTGTTACCTATCAGATCAGACCCTAATCTGCCCCTTGCGGGCACCCAATCTCCCGCCCACACGCTCAGATTGCCCTCAGACCCCCCCCCCCTTATCAATTCGCCAGTGCATTAATTACATCTGTACTTCCCTGTAATAACCCACTGATCACCTGTCAATCACCTGCCAATCACCTATCACCCATCAATCACCCCCTGTCACTGCCACCCAACAATCAGCCCCTAACCTGCCCCTTGCGGGCAATCTGATCACCCACCCACACAAATAGATCGCCCGCAGATCCGACATCAGATCACCACCCAAGCGCAGCGTTTACATCTATTCTCTCCTCTAAACACCCACTAATTACCCATCAATCACCCCCTATCACCACCTGTCACTGTTACCCATCAGATCAGACCCTAATCTGCCCCTTGCGGGCACCCAATCACCCGCCTACACGCTCAGATTGCCCTCAGACCCCCCCTTATCAATTCGCCAGTGCAATATTTACATCTGTCCTTCCCTGTAATAACCCACTGATCACCTGTCAATCACCTGCCAATCACCTATCACCCATCAATCACCCCCTGTCACTGCCACCCATCAATCACCCCCTGTCACTGCCACCCATCAATCACCCGCTGTCACTGCCACTCATCAATCAGCCCCTAACCTGCCCCTTGCGGGCAAACTGATCACCCACCCACACCAATAGATCGCCCGCAGATCCGACATCAGATCACCACCCAAGCGCAGTGTTTCCATCTATTCTCTACCCTAAACACCCACTAATTACCCATCAATCACCCCCTGTCACTGCTACCTATCAGATTAGACCCCTATCTGCCCCTAGGGCACTCAATCACCCGCCCACACCCTCAGAATGCCCTCAGACACCAGCCCTGATCACCTCGCCAGTGCATTGCTTGCATCTATTCCCCCCTCTAATCACACCTTGAGACACCCATCAATCACCTCCTGTCACCCCCTAGCACACCTACCCATCAGATCAGGCCCCAATTTGCCCCGTGTGGGCTCCTGATCACTCGGCCAAACCCTCAGATCCCCCTCAGACCCCCTTCCGATCACCTCCCCAGTGCATTGATTGCATCTATTTTCCCCTCTAACCACCCCCTGAGACACCCATCAATCACCTCCTGTCACCCCCCTAGCACTCCTATCCATCAGATCAGGCCCAATACAACCTGTCATCTAAAAGGCCACCCTGCTTATGACCGGTTCTACAAAATTCGCCCCCTCATAGACCACCTGTCATCAAAATTTGCAGATGCTTATACCCCTGAACAGTCATTTTGAGACATTTGGTTTCCAGACTACTCACGGTTTTGGGCCTGTAAAATGCCAGGGCGGTATAGGAACCCCACAAGTGACCCCATTTTAGAAAAAAAGACACCCCAAGGTATTTTGTTAGGTGTATGACGAGTTCATAGAAGATTTTATGTTTTGTCAAAAGTTAGCGGAAATTAATTTTTATTGGTTTTTTTTCACAAAGTGTCATTTTTCACTAACTTGTGACAAAAAATAAAATCTTCTATGAACTCGCCATACACCTAACAGAATACCTTGGGGTGTCTACTTTCTAAAATGGGGTCACTTGTGGGGTTCCTATACTGCCCTGGCATTTTAGGGCCCCTAAACCGCGAGGAGTAGTCTAGAAAACAAATGCTTCAAAATGATCTGTGAGTAGGACGTTGGGCCCCTTAGCGCACCTAGGCTGCAAAAAAGTGTCACACATGTGGTACCGCCGTACTCAGGAAAAGTAGTATAATGTGTTTTGGGGTGTATTTTTACACATACCCATGCTGGGTGGGAGAAATTTCTATGTAAATGGACAAATGTGTGTAAAAAAATCAAACAATTGTCATTTAGAGAGATATTTCTTCCACTTAGCATGGGTATGTGTAAAAATACACCCCAAAACGCATTATACTACTTCTCCTGAGTACGGCGGTACCACATGTGTGGCACTTTTTTACACCCTAAGTACGCTAAGGGGCCCAAAGTCCAATGAGTACCTTTAGGATTTCACAGGTCATTTTGCGACATTTGGTTTCAAGACTACTCCTCACGGTTTAGGGCCCCTAAAATGCCAGGGCAGTATAGGAACCCCACAAATGACCCCATTCTAGAAAGAAGACACCCAAAGGTATTCCGTACGGAGTATGGTGAGTTCATAGAAGATTTTATTTTTTGTCACAAGTTAGCGGAAAATGACACTTTGTGAAAAAAACTATTAAAATCAATGTCCGCTAACTTAAGACAAAAAAATAAAAACTTCTATGAACTCACCATACTCCTAACGGAATACCTTGGGGTGTCTTCTTTCTAAAATGGGGTCATTAGTGGGGTTCCTATACAGCCCTGGCATTTTAGGGGCCCTAAACCGCGAGGAGTAGTCTTGAAACAAAAATGACCTGTGAAATCCTAAAGTTACTCATTGGACTTTGGGCCCCTTAGTGCAGTTAGGGTGCAAAAAAGTGCCACACATGTGGTATCGCCATACTCGGGAGAAGTAGTATAATGTGTTTTGGGGTGTATTTTTACACATACCCATGCTGGGTGGGAGAAATACCTCTGTAAATGACAATCTTTTGATTTTTTTACACACAATTGTCCATTTACATAGGTATTTCTCCCACCCAGCATGGGTATGTGTAAAAATACACCCCAAAACACATTGTACTACTTCTCCCGAGTATGGCGATACCACATGTGTGGCACTTTTTTGCACCCTAACTGCGCTAAAGGGCCCAAAGTCCAATGAGTACCTTTAGGATTTCACAGGTCATTTTGAGAAATTTCGTTTCAAGACTACTCCTCACGGTTTAGGGCCCCTAAAATGCCAGGGCAGTATAGGAACCCCACAAATGACCCCATTTTAGAAAGAAGACACCCCAAGGTATTCCGTTAGTAGTATGGCGAGTTCATAGAAGATTTTATTTTTTGTCACAAGTTAGCGGAAATTGATTTTAATTGTGTTTTTTCACAAAGTGTCATTTTCCGCTAACTTTTGACAAAAAATAAAATCTTCTATGAACTCACCATACTCCTAACGGAATACCTTGGGGTGTCTTCTTTCTAAAATGGGGTCATTTGTGGGGTTCCTATACTGCCCTGGCATTTTAGGGGCCCTAAACCGTGAGGAGTAGTCTTGAAACGAAATTTCTCAAAATGACCTGTGAAATCCTAAAGGTACTCATTGGACTTTGGGCCCTTTAGCGCAGTTAGGGTGCAAAAAAGTGCCACACATGTGGTATCGCCATACTCGGGAGAAGTAGTACAATGTGTTTTGGGGTGTATTTTTACACATACCCATGCTGAGTGGGAGAAAGATCTCTGTAAATGGACAATTGTGTGTTATAAAAATTAACAAATTGTCATTTACAGAGATATTTCTCCCACCCAGCCTGGGTATGTGTAAAAATACACCCCAAAACACATTATACTACTTCTCCTGAGTACGGCAATACCACATGTGTGGCACTTTTTTGCAGCCTAACTGCGCTAAGGGGTCCAAAGTCCAATGAGCACCTTTAGGCTTTACAGGGGTGCTTACAATTTAGCACCCACCAAAATGTCAGGACAGTAAACACACCCCACAAATGACCCCATTTTGGAAAGTAGACCCTTCAAGGTATTCAGAGAGGGGCATGGTGAGTCCGTGGCAGATTTCATTTTGTTTGTCGCAAGTTAGAAGAAATGGAAACTTTTTTTTTTTTTTTTCTCTCACAAAGTGTCATTTTCCGCTTACTTGTGACAAAAAATAATATCTTCTATGAACTCACTATGCCCCTCAGTGAATACTTTGGGATGTCTTCTTTCCAAAATGGGGTCATTTGGGGGGTATTTATACTATCCTGGAATTCTAGCCCCTCATGAAACATGACAGGGGGTCAGAAAAGTCAGAGATTCTTGAAAATGGGAAAATTCACTTTTTGCACCATAGTTTGTAAACGCTATAACTTTTACCCAAACCAATAAATATACACTGAATGGTTTTTTTTTAATCAAAAACATGTTTGTCCACATTTTTCGCGCTGCATGTATACAGAAATTTTACTTTATTTGAAAAATGTCAGCACAGAAAGTTAAAAAAATCATTTTTTTGCCAAAATTCATGTCTTTTTTGATGAATATAATAAAAAGTAAAAATCGCAGGAGCAATCAAATAGCACCAAAAGAAAGCTTTATTAGTGACAAGAAAAGGAGCCAAAATTCATTTAGGTGGTAGGTTGTATGAGCGAGCAATAAACCATGAAAGCTGCAGTGGTCTGAATGGAAAAAAAAGTGGCCGGTCCTTAAAGAGACTCCGTAACAAAAATTGCATCGTGTTTTTTATCATCCTACAAGTTCCAAAAGATATTCTAATGTGTTCTGGCTTACTGCAACACTTTCTGCTATCACAGTCTCTGTAATAAATCAATGTATCTTTCCCCTGTCAGACTTGTCGGCCAGTGTCTGGAAGGCTGCCAAGTTCTTCAGTGTTGTGGTTCTGCTATGAATTCCCCCTTTCAGGCCCCTCTCTGCACACTGCCTGTGTGATATTTAGATTAGTGCAGCTTCTCTCTGCTCTCCTATCTTTTACAAGCTGGATAAAGTGTCCTCTGAGCTGGCTGGGCTTTCACATACTGAGGAAATTCAGACAAGGGCAAAGCTGTTTGCAGGAAGAAAAGAGCAGCCTGAAACTTCAGTGCATGAGAGCAGAAGGGGGAAAGAAACACACAAATGATCTCTTGAGATTCAAAAGGAAGGGTGTATACAGCCTGCTTGTGTATGGATGTATTTTCTATGTGTGGACATACTGTACATCAACCTACTTCCTGTTTTGGTGGCCATTTTGTTTGTTTATAAACAAACTTTTTAAAACTGTTTTTAACCACTTTTAATGCGGCGGGGAGCGGCGAAATTGTGACAGAGGGTAATAGGAGATGTCCCCTAACGCACTGGTATGTTTACTTTTGTGCGATTTTAACAATACAGATTCTCTTTAAGGGGTAGAAAGCCCTAGGTCCTCAAGTGGTTAAGACATTTAATAGAGTTAAAAATGATGGACACAGCATTTTCATAAATGTGCATGGCGTACAAAGGACCTCTAACCACCTCACAAAGTAAACTGGTACACGGGGCAATGGATCAAGTTGTATAAGCAACATTCATTATGTGCAGAATAGACATATTTTTGTCTGCCTCTATCTGCTGATCACTATACATGGCATAACTGTATGTCTGTAAGTTTAGTCACATTAGAACTGTGCAGCAATGGATCTAAAGAAAACACACAGATTAAAGAGGCTCTGTAGTGACCTTTAGTAGTATGCAGTAATTTATTCAGTATACCCACCTTCACCCCTCACCCCCTCGAGAATTTTAGGAGACCAGGGGCCATATGCAATTCACTTTTTCACCTGAGTTTTCTCCTAGGAGATAATTTTTCATTTTCAATTTAAAATAACTTTCCAGCACTTTTCAACTAAAAAATGTACCCAAAAGAAGTTGAAAAAGTACTATCAAAATTTTTTTGAGCATTTTCTTGCTTTATGGTGGCTTAAAAGGCATTTTATTGACACGTTTAAAAATGTCAACTTGGAGAAAACTAAGGAGGAAAAGTGAATTGCATATGGGCCCAGGTATATTTTACATTAACTAAATTCTAAGTAACCAAACATTCTGCAGAGATCATCTGACAGGAATAAAGATCACATGATACATGTTTCAGGTTGTAAATTAGTGTGGGGTAAGACTGACTAAATAATTTATAAATTACTTGTAAAAAATAAAAAAAATAAACAATTGTATTCATTACGTTATTCACATTACAGTTCCTCTTTAATGTCATTTACAAATTTCCCTCACCTTCTCCTGACCTTTCAATATCTTCGGCATCATAAAGCAAAGTTCAGTTAAAGATGTGTAAATACTGGAAAAGATTTGGATTTTAAAACATGTTTTCTGCTATGTACATTTGTGTTTTGAACTATAATAGAGTTTTTCTTTTATTTCACACTGTGAGTAATATATATGTGGATTTTCTGCTTAGCAATCAGCGTTCATCAATCAATACCATTGGAGTTAAAGATATGGTTGATGGTTTTGAACGCCAAATCTCCTCTCTTGCAATCAGGTATAAATGACAATTTTCAGGCGCTGTCAGGGAAACCTGTATGTCTTTATCCTTTCAACTGATAGTAGTTTGCTATAGGCTGACATTGCACATGGTGATTGTATTTAGGTGTGACATATTTGTAGGTTTTTTCCTTTGCTAAGTACTTCTTCTATTACCCCTGATTGGCTAGTCTTCTATTACATCTGAGTAGTATTTGGTATACTGAATTTTTTTTTTCTGCTATAAAGTTCACAACTACCCATTACTTTTTCCACGAGCCTCATATGACCTCTCTTAGACATGTGGTCCTGAACAGTGGTTAGGGCAACGAAAAAGATAATATCTGCCTATATTGTATTACCTTTCTGTTCCTATATATGCTATTGCTGTGCTACATATTATTTTGTGTTGCTGAAGAGTTCACAGGCATGATGAGGAAATCAGAACAAAGTGCTTGCCTTATCTGAAAGTAATGATGACTTTACAATGTCCAGATAAAAGGGTCATGCACAATGGAGAACATAGCAGCACTGGGTATGTGGTTATCCCAGGGCAGGGAATGCGTCTTTCTGAAGTGGTATTACCTTTTCTGTTTCTTAGCAGAGCCGTAAAGGCTATAAGCCTCAGCAGTAGGTAAGCCAGTGTTTTGAGGCTGCGGATTCTGTATCTGAATAAAACTTTTCCTTGAAATATGCTTTATTGTTACATTTACAATATACTAAGAAGCTAACACTATGATTTACAGCCATACAGCTGTAAACGTAGATGGTACAAAAAAGCATGTTAGACAAGAAAGCATATTGTTCGTTTCCAGTGACTAGAGTCGGTGTACAGAGCTTTGCATTGTTGCATTGTTCTTGTCGCAGTATGTTTGCATTATTACATTGCATTCACACAGCTACAATACACGAGCAATGCGATTTAATGACAGCAGACTAGATATTGCCACTCCAGGTCTTCACTTTATTACATGGGGCCATTCCTCATTTAACAGAAAAAGAAATGCGTAATGTCCCCTTCCAACTCTTACATTATCATTTTTCTACAACCCCGTTAACAAAATTTTTTTCAGCATAGCGTTGCATTTCTTGTATTATCATTTCTTTACTCAACACCTTTTAAGAGAATAAAAGAGACAATAATTGGATGTTCAATCTTAGCAGATACATACATAGAAGATTACAAAGGTTGGGGCAAGTTCCTGTTATGCTTAGGCTTTGATTTTATGCTGCAAGATCAAAATATTAAATTAGAGACAACTCCAAATGCAGCTGATTTAATGACATATTGCTGCTTGCATAGTGTACTTTCAGCTTATTTGAGTTTCATTGAATTACCCTTTTTTAACCTTATGTGCTATGTTCTGCCCATCAAGTGACTATATTATGTTTGCAATTCTGCATGAGTCTGCAAAAAAATTTGACCATAGCATGTTTTATGGGCTTTGGAATTTCCATAATAAAACAGTATTATAGTAGTGATAGCTACAGGTCCACGAGACCACTTAACCTGGATGAAATCAATGTAAGCATATTAAAGCTCTGTAATAGATGTCAGCAGCACTATATAAATACATAATACCAACAATAATAATAATGGGGCTACGAATCAACTGTATTAAAAAGTCAATGCTTAATTAGGTTAATTGACACTTACTTTAAGTAAGAGTAGGATTATTCTGCTTTAAGGACCACTATTGTGAATAACTGTAACATTTGAAATACATACATTGAAAATGTAGATGTCTCCCGGAGTAAAATGCACTATAATAAATTACATATTTTTTATGTATGTCACTTCCTGTAAGTAGTACAAAGCTGACAGATCTGACAGGTTTTTGACTAGTCCATCTCCTCATGGGAGATTCTCATTATTACCTTAGGATTTATACAAAGATGCTGGCCTGCCTCCCTGCTTGTTTTCACACTATTTTGGCAGTTGGACAGAGCAAATGCCTTTCAATATGCACTTTTGTAAATAAAGAAATACATGAGAATTCTGCCATTAGGAGATGGACTAGTCCAGTCAGATCTGTCAGATTTTCACTACATACTCTAAGTAACAGGGGCATAGGAAAAAAAGTAATTTCTAGTGCATTTTACTCTGGAACAAATATACAATTTATATGCATGTATTATATAATTTACTTTTTTTTGTGATAGCTGTCCTTTAATCATTTCAGCCCGCGGGTATTTTTCACCTGATGCACCAGAGCAATTTTCACCTCCCATTCATTCGCCAATAACTTTATCACTATTTATCACAAATAATTGATCTATATCTTGTTTTTTCCACCACCAATTAGGCTTTCTTTGGGTGGTACATTTTGCTAAGAATTATTTTTTCTAAATGCATTTTAACAGGAATTTTAAGAAAAGAAATTGAAAAATGCATTATTTCTCAGTTTTCGTCCAATATAGCTTTAAAATAATACATGCTACCATAATTAAAGCCTATGTATTTTATTTGCCCATTTGTCCCAGTTATTACACCATTTCAATTATGTCCCTATCACAATGTATGGTGCCAATATTTTATTTAGAAATAAAGGTGTATTTTTTGTGTCCATCACTATTAACAAGCTTATCATTTAAAAAATGCTTGTAATATACCCTCTTCACATGCATATTAAAAAAAGTTCAGACCCTTAGGTAACTATTTATGTTTTTTTTATTGTAATTTTTTTTCATTAATAATTTTATTTGGGTAATTGTTGGTGTGGGAGGTAAACAGTTTATTTTAAATGTAATATTGTGTGTTTATTTTATAAAAAAAAAATGTATGTAGATGCAGTTTTACTATTTGGCCACAAGATGGCCACAGTGAAATTTTTATCTTTTAGTATCTGGAGGGTGGGAAACGTTTTTTTTTTCTCAGAAAGACTGTGGCTTCTTTTCAGAAGCCGTGAGTCTTTCCACCAGGGACTTAGATCAATGAATGGGAATTATGTTCCTATTCATTTATATCCGGGCTAACAAGGGGTGGCATGGGAGCACGCGGGCGCATACGCGATCGTGCACGAAAGCTCACAGCAGACCCCTGAACATGACAATCACGTCCAGGCGGCATAAATGGTTAAAGTGGACCTGAACTCTTGCAAAAGACACAAGGAAAACATAACAGAAATGCGCCCTGTCTGTATTTAAAGAGTTTAGCCTGTTTAATTCCCCTCAAAAGTGTCTAATCACTAGTTGTAATTTGATCCTCCCCGTGTCACATGACTGCCTATAGCAGATAAGCAGATAACAGCCTGTCTTTAACTCTGGAGTTATTTTAAGGATTGAAGAGTTAACTTAAAGACAGGAGAGTTAACTTTAGGTTTGCCTGAGTTAAAATGTTTCCTGAATACAACATGTCTCATCACCATGGTGATAACTCTACAAACGTTATTAAAGACAGGAGATAAGCTTAGTGAATTGAGGCTATTGGCCTCAATTCACTAAGATCATGCTGGAGATAATAAGGCAAGAGAAAACTTACCTCCACGCAGTGAGAAAGTTATCTTATCACTTCATTCCTTAAGTTACCTCCTCTGAAGTTAAGTTACCTCCTCTGTAGTTAAGTTACCTCCTCTGTAGTTATTTTCATATGCAGTTAATTAACAGCCTGTCTTTAACTTTAGAATTGTGGAGTTATTTTAAGGATTGAAGAGTTAACTTAAAGACAGAAGAATTAACTTTAGGTTTGCCTGAGGTAAAATGTTTCCTGAATATTACATACCTCATCACCATGGTGATAACTCTAGAAATGTTATTAAAGAGAGGAGATAAGCTTAGTGAATTGAGGCCAATGGCCTCAATTCACTAAGATCATGCTGGAGATAATAAGGCAAGAGAAAACTTACCTCCACACAGTGAGAGAGTTATCTTATCTCTTCATTCCATAAAATACCTCCTGTGTAGTTGTTAGTAGATTGTAGTAAAATATTCAGGATACCCATTTTTATGGTAATTTTCCTTGTTTTTGCTTCAGAAAACTTCCTATATCTAGATGTATGTAGCCCCACCCTCCCAGCGATCCTTAGCCTTGGCTGTTTAGCTATGTGGAATTCTCCACCTAGAGAATTCTGGGAGACCAGGTATATGTTGCACTGGCTTTGGAAATTTTAGTAAAAAAATATTTTGCAGAGCTGCACCTGACAGGACTAAAAATGTTGCCACCTGTTATAAAGGACAGAATGTAAATCAGGGTGAGGAAAGATTTTACAATGGGCAAACACTGACTACAGCATTTATGAATGAATGTTGTAAAAAGAAAAGATGCAATTGTATTCATTATGTTATTTTCACTACAGTTTTGCTTTAATTTCAGCGCGTTATAGTGGTGTCCTGTAATGTCTCCACTATTGCTGTCCATTGTCCTTGGTTACAGTCATGTCCACTGTAGCTGCTTGTATTGCCCTTCATTGCCTCATACAATGTTGTTTTATAAAGTACTATGTTGCCCCATCTATTATAATAGTCTCTAATACCCCTTGTGGTGCCCTCTGTTATTGCTGTGCCCCCCTTGCCCAACATACACTGAGTAAAGAGCAGGAGAGGAGTGAGTCAAAGTGTTTAGTTTTCTCACTTCTTCTGCCAGTGTACTCCGTTCCAACTGATCCAGAGCACAAGCCTTCTTTTTGCATTGTTTAGACATTATACTTATGTTTCATAAATGAATGTTTAGCAATTCTCCTTTGCTTCTGTGTGTAGATTCTTGCAGGGACGTATTGTACAATGTTTGGTTATTATACCTGTTTTAGATATTTTAGCTTTGGAGCTTCAATCAACAACAAAAAACAACTTTCCACAAATTGTATATTTCATTCTGGCCACTTTACTAGGATACAAGTAGTTAAATATCAGTACTAACTTTGTAATACTTTTCATTGGTGAGGTCTTTTATATTGGCTGCGGCTGACACCTCATCCCTTCAGCTGGATGCTAGTACAATTCATTATTCATTCTTTTGTGAACAAAGTCCACAGCTCTATTGAGTATTGCACTCGGAACAACTACAAAAGAAGTAAGGTCACACCTTGCTATAGATCACTTCTATTTAGAAAATAATATTACTTTGAGAATAAAATGTATTTGTTCTCAGTTTAGATGAATAATATTAAAATACTCCCACTGCACACAGCTCCTTTCAAAAATACAAAGGGAGCACATTAAGCACACTAATAAATTAATTGTATTCAGAGAAGTGTCAGCTGAAAATTATGAAAGCATCCAGCTGAAGTGGTGTTAGCCTGTCAGGATCTCCAAGGGGCACACCTTTCACTCATTATTATATTTCTGTACATCGTATTGTATAAGCTCAGCTGTACTGTGTATAAAGATGGACATCAGCAAGCTCTTTTCATTAAAGCCTTTCTCTGGGTAACAACAAACTTTCCTTAGCAGACAGTTTTCTTGTTTACAAAGTACACTATCCATGTTTTAGACTTTTTTGCAGGCATTTTAGTAGGGAGGCTTTTTGATCTCTTTCAGCCTCTTGTACACTCCTAGGCATTCTCGATTACCATGAGCTTGCTGGGTAATCTGTAATTCTGGGTGTTTCAAGTCCTACCCCATAGAGCCATATTAATCCATGTCATGCACTGATGAGGATCAACCAGTCTGAAATAGTCTGTATTCATGTTGGGTTAGTTTGGCTCTGTAATATTTACAGGCTGACACATCATTGCATTCCAGTGGTTCTAGCGATGTGTTTAGCTATCAGGGACAACAAAGAGATGCAGCAGTGATGCATCGTGGGATACCTCAGAGCTCACGCCAGCCTGAATTACCGCAAATACCTTCTGTTCTGAGAAGGCTTAACTTCTGTTTTAGATATCATTTTAGTAGGGAGGCTTTTTGATCTCTTTCAGCCCCTTGCACACTCCTAGGAGTTCTGAATCACCATGAGCTTGCTGGGCAATCTGTTCTCCAACAAGAGAAGAATTAAAGCGGATCCGAGATGAAAAACTAACTATAACAAGTAACTTATCTATATATCTTATCTAAATGTAGAACAGAGGCGCCAGCAGGATAAAAGTGGAGGAGGCAGGTCCACCACTTCCTCCAAGCACTTTTAAAGATTTTAACAACTTTTATCCTGCTGGCGCCTCTGTTCTACATATAAACATACTGTGTCCACTCCTGGTGGAGGGGAGTACTACCCCTTTTCTTGGTTCTTTACTACAGAGAGCAACTTCTTAATCCTGAGTGAGGACAGGCTTAATCTCCTCAACTGCCTTTATAGTGGTTGCCTGAATGGTAACCCATGTTTGTGAGTATAATTCCTCTCACTTTAACCAATCATCTGTAACATACTACACCATATTGGGCTCTCGGTTTTCTCTTTTTATATCTTATCTAAAGTTTAGATAGTTTACACAGCAAATCTAGCTGCAAACAGCTTTAATAGAATGTGATTATTTCTTCCTGTGATACAATGACAGCAGCCATGTTGTTTGTAAACATTACACAGAGGCAGGCTTACCTGCATCTTGAGCAAAAAAAACCTCCTCCCCCCTCCTCCTCCCTCCTCCCCTCTGCCTTGGAAATATCTGGCTAGTAATACCTCCCCCTTCTCCTGCTCAGACTGAGCTCCCATGAGCCCTTGCTACTGTCTGAAAGTGCCTTGGCTCTCTGAAAACCTGTGGGTGTGGCTCGTTTAGTTTATAGGGAATTAGAGTATTAAAACAAGAACAAACAAGTATTTTTCTTGAGGAATGCCCTATAAACAATAGGAAAGGAACACAATTATGGAATGAGTAAAAGTTCATCTCGGATCCACTTTAAGGTAGCTATTTGTTTATACTGCCACCTGATGTGGTCAAAAGATAGAGCCCTCTCTGCTGGTAATCTGATCAGAGAGACATTGAATCCTTCCACATACTGCACATCGATTTTGAATAGATTTCAGCAAGAAATTTATTGGAAATCTATCGAGCTGCAGTGTTGGACTGCTTGATGCAGTCCAACATTATTGCGCAGTCGATCTATTGCCACTCCTGCCCTACCTCTAATCAATGGAGATTTTCCATCCAGTTAAATTAATAATGTGCTGAGTAAAATGGTTGTAAAACTTATTGAAACCTGTTGTCTGTATGACTCAAATACATACAGAATACAATCCACCTTTTTAACCAACATGCTACCATTGGTCCTCTATCTCAGGGAGCTGTTCTTGGAATTATGGATTTTGAATCATTGATGATGATATTGCCATCTACCTATAATATATTCAAGATCTGGCTGTGCCTATAGGGGCACTTGTTTTTTTCTGATGAGGTTTATTTTTATTCATAATCATTTTGCTTTTGGACAAGACTTTTTTATTTCTAGTGGGTGAAAGTGGCAACGGGAGCATAGATTGCACCACAGTACATACATCTTTTCATTGCAAAATATCACACTGGAATAACTCGATATATGTCACGCAAAACCTATAGCCTTACTCCACTTTATAGATGATATTTAGACCTTTTGGTATGCAATTCAGAAGGACCTTGTTCAATCCTGCAATCATCGATTTACAGCCCACAATAAAACTCAACTCACTCTTATCCTAAGATTTATATTCTGGGTATTACCATACACATTACACAAAATAACCTACATACCTCAATTTGCAGAAAAGAAAGATGTCTGTTATCTACAGCCAAGCTATGTAGTAGAGCTGGTTGTGCCCTAATTTGATGGTCTGAAATATGAAATCCCTTATAATTACCCTCACCAAAGGATGGTACAGCCAACAAATAGCCAATGTCCGAATTGAGAAAGCAAACATCATTCCCATCATCCCCAGAGCTAAACCCCTGCACCATAAGCAGAACCATGAAGAGAACAGGGTCCCACTAGTTGTCCCCATGTACAAAATGGTGAATCAGCTAACATGGTATGTATACCTGTTTATGTGTGCAAAATGCCCCAAAGGATTATAGGTGGTGGAAACAGAGTAGGCACTGCACCAGCAAATGAAAAGGCATAGGTTCTCTACTGACAACTGAACTGATAGTTCCTTTAAGCCTCATACGCACGAGGCACAGATGTCTCACAAGAGACAAAAAAAAAAAGCAGCGACAGTTCGTCGCCAGGTCCCTCTGTGCAGCAGCCGTACACACGGCGCGCAGAGGGACAGAGATTCGGTGGAAGCTGTCCTTGAAGGTTCCTCCCCCCCCCCGCCGGAAGCTCCGTTCATGGAGTATGGGTTGCTGTCGCTAGTCCGCCTACACACACAGTACGCGTGGCGGACTAGCAACAGTTGCGGCGAAGTTGCGGCGACAGCTGTTGCCGGCGATTGGCCACGTCAATCGCCTGGTGACAGCTCTGACTGGCTACGGTTCATGGCGCGTGCCTCATACACACGGGGGACCTGTCGCCGCAACATGCGCGTGCCACGTGTTTGTGGCGACAGTTGTGCCCCATGTGTATGAGCCATTAGCAGCACATTTCTGTTGCTGAGGATTTAGTTTAAGTGACTTATAAGTGACCTCAAATTACAGAGGGATAAAGCAACGTGGGAATCACAGTTCCTATCTAAATATTCAAAACTGTAGAACAACATATGACAAAGATCAATTAATTAATTAACTCATCTTTTTTCTACCTTAAAATTATATTGTGTCTGCTATGCTTAAAAAACATTATCTGAATGAATCCTGAATTTATACTCTTTCCATACTAGGTCAGACCTTCCAAGGTATGTGAAGATTCCTCAAGAGGACTTCACAGACTAAAGTAAGTAACTTTACAACATCTTCATAAATTGATTTATATTAAAAAAAAAAACATCTCTATACCTTCTTCTGATTACCAAATGTAAATAGGTTGTGCATTAGGAGTCAGGACCAGTACCCATGATGAGAATCAGAAAAATATATCTTATCACAGGGCTTATCAGTCCAGGAAACTCATTTATAAATAACTGGGGAGGGTTCACACTTACTACGTGCAGACATTGTGCTCGTCATTTTCCTGCACGACACCACATGCATCCATCTACATTATAACACACGTACTTAAACAGACAAATACATGATTTTCAAGGGGAAGCGCATGCAGTGTGGGGTAAGGGAGTACATGGAGTACGTTTTTTTCCTGCGTACTGGTACCAAACTAATGTGAGCCAGCTCATTAGTATGGGCTGTTACATCTTGAGAGAGGAATTGGAAAACCACATGCAATTTCATCAAGTTTGGCCCTCAAGTTGTGTGTGTGCAAAGTGTATGTGTGTTTGTAAAGTGTAATGTGTGCAGTCCATTTGTGTGACTTTGGCATTGCCATGGAATCCATAGTATGATGGCGTGCTATGCAGTAAGGTACCATTTCCTTAAACACAGTCTCATATATATAATGTTCATATATATATATATACTGTACGTATATATATATATATATATATATATATATATATACATACAGTATATATATATATATATATATATATATATATATATATATATATATATATATATATATACACATACAGTATATATATATATATATATATATATATATATACATACAGTATATATATATATATATATATATATATATATATATATATATATATACAGTGGCTTGCAAAAGTATTTGGCCCCCTTGAAGTTTTCCACATTTTGTCATATTACTGCCACAAACATGAATCAATTTTATTGGAATTTCACATGAAAGACCAATACAAAGTGGTGTACACGTGAGAAGTGGATCGAAAATCATACATGATTCCAAACATTTTTTACAAATAAATAACTGCAAAGTGGGGTGTGCGTAATTATTCAGCCCCCTTTGGTCTGAGTGCAGTCAGTTGCCCATAGACATTGCCTGATGAGTGCTAATGACTAAATAGAGTGCACCTGTGTGTAATCTAATGTCAGTACAAATACAGCTGCTCTGTGACGGCCTTAAAGGTTGTCTAAAAGAATATTGGGAGCAACAACACCATGAAGTCCAAAGAACACACCAGACAGGTCAGGGATAAAGTTATTGAGAAATTTAAAGCAGGCTTAGGCTACAAAAAGATTTCCAAAGCCTTGAACATCCCATGGAGCACTGTTCAAGCGATCATTCAGAAATGGAAGGAGTATGGCACAACTGTATATCTACCAAGACTAGGCCGTTCACCTAAACTCACAGGCCGAACAAGGAGAGCGCTGATCAGAAATACAATCAAGAGGCCCATGGTGACTCTGGACGAGCTGCAGAGATCTACAGCTCAGGTGGGGGAATCTGTTCATAGGACAAATATTAGTCGTGCACTGCACAAAGTTGGCCTTTATGGAAGAGTGGCAAGAAGAAAGCCATTCTTAACAGAAAAGCATAAGAAGTCCCGTTTGCAGTTTGCCACAAGCCATGTGGGGGACACAGCAAACATGTGGAAGAAGGCGCTCTGGTCAAATGAGACCAAAATGGAACTTTTTGGCCAAAATGCAAAACGCTATGGGCTTGATTCACAAAGCGGTGCTAACCTACTTAGCACGTCTAAAGTCTTTAGACGCGCTAACCAGGGTGCTAAGTAGATTAGCACCGGATTTCTAAATCAGATCGCGCGCTAACTTTGCGCGCGCAAAGTTTTATGCGTGCAAAGTTTTTACGCGCGCTAAGTCCCATAGGCTTTAATGGGCACTTCGCGCGAAGCGCCCTGCGCTCTGTGCAGTACACGCGTAAAGTTTTACGCGCATAAAGTTTTGCGCGCGTAAAGTTTTATGCGCGAAAAGCTTGTTTAGACGTGCTAAGGGGGTTTTCACAGGCGTGCTAACAGTTAGCACCGCTTTGTGAATCAAGCCCTTTGTGTGTTGGAAAACTAACACTGCACATCACTCTGAACACACCATCCCCACTGTCAAATATGGCGGTGGCAGCATCATACTCTGGGGGTGCTTCTCTTCAGCAGGGACAGGGAAGCTGGTCAGAGTTGATGGCAAGATGGATGGAGCCAAATACAGGGCAATCTTGGAAGAAAACCTCTTGGAGTCTACAGAAGACTTGAGACTGGGGTGGAGGTTCACCTTCCAGCAGGACAACGACCCTAAACCTAAAGCAAGGGCAACAATGGAATGGTTTAAAACAAAACCTATCCATGTGTTAGAATGGCCCAGCCAAAGTCCAGATCTAAATCCAATCGAGAATCTGTGGCAAGATCTGAAAACTGCTGTTCACAAACGCTTTCCCTCTAATCTGACTGAGCTGGAGCTGTTTTGCACAGAAGAATGGGCAAGGATTTCAGTCTCTAGATGTGCAAAGCTGGTAGAGACATGCCCTAAAAGACTGGAAGCTGTAATTGCAGCAAAAGGTGGTTCTACAAAGTATTCACTCAGGGGGCTGAATAATTATGCACACCCCATTTTGCAGTTATTTATTTGTAAAAAATGCATGGAATAATGTATGATTTCCGTTCCACTTCTCATGCGTACACCACTTTGTATTGGTCTTTCATGTAGAATTCCAATAAAATTGATTCATGTTTGTGGCAGTAATGTGACAAAATGTGGAAAACTTCAAGGGGGCCGAATACTTTTGCAAGCCACTGTATATATATATATATATATATATATATATATATATATATATATATATATACTAGCCGACCCGCGGCGTAGCATACGCCGCATTAGAGGGTAGAGGGCAGGAAGGGGGTATTGGGCACAGCGGCGGGGAGGGGGGTTTGACCCTCTCTCAACTGGGTCCCCATGTGTGCTCTACCTCCAGCTTAAGCTCAGCAGGAACCCCCCCCCCTCACCTGGGTCCCCTATGTGCACTCCCCCTCCAGCTTAAGCTCAGCAGGAACCCCCCCCCCTCACTTGGGTCCCCCATGTGCACTCCCCCTCCTGCTTAAGCTCAGCAGGAACCCCCCCCCCCCTCACCTGGGTCCCCTATGTGCACTCCCCCTCCAGCTTAAGCTCAGCAGGACCCCCTCCCCCTCACCTGGGTCCCCCATGTGCACTCCCCCTCCTGCTTAAGCACAGTAGCAGCCGCCACTATTAGTAAGAGGCAGCGGGCGGGGATGACTCACCTCTTCCATGTTCCATCATGCGTTCCACTGTCATCACTTCCTGCAATGCCGCCCACTGTATTGGTGTAATTTGCCTTTTTTAAAATAGAAGGAAATCTACAATAATTCAGCTATAAGTGAACATTTGTGGTTACACACAATGCACTGCTACTAAATATGAAAATCATTCCTTTTTTTACTCTTGGGAAGTCAAGCAAGCTTATAGCTTTAAGTTTTACACAGTCATATAAAACCCACATGTGACAGCCTATTTCAGATGTTTGGTCCTCATCAGTGTATAGCAGGGATTGATAAGGCTTGGACCAGTACAACAGAGTAACCAAGCAGCTCAGGGTGACCCAAACTACTAAGAATGTATAGGAGGATAAAAGAGACCAAAAAGCCCTCCTACTAAAAAAAGCAAAGCTAGGTGTAATTTTCCTTCTTAAATCAGAAGCAAATCTGCAATAATTCAGCTATAAGTGAACATTTGTGGTTACCCACAATGCACTGCTACTGAATATGCAAATTATCCCTCTTTGCCCTTGGTTTGATATGACAATACTTCTTCTTCTTGCTTGGACCAGCCCCTTCTTCTTACTTGGACCGGCCCTGGGGGCATGGCGCTACTTCTCCTTCTTGCTTGGACCAGCCCCTTCTTCTTGCTTGGACAGGCCCTGGGGGCAGGGCGCTACTTCTTCTTCTTGTTTGAAGGTTGAGGCACTTACTCTATTATATATATATATATATATATATATATATATATATATATATATATATATATATATATATATATATATATATATTTCCGCTAATGACACAACTCTCTAATCAATGTCAGTCTAATCTATACAGTCACAAAGCACTTACAAGAAAGTCAAAGTTTTATACTACCTGATGTGATTTTACTTTTAGTTAATCAATTTCTGCATTCTGCAATCATAAACTTTAATTACCACAATGTCTCCAGTCCTAATTCCCTTATATATCTATTACACAATGCTTATGGTTCCCAAGGCATGCTGCAAACAACTTTTTCTCTTCATAGCTGTATTAGTGAGAGAAGGGAGAGAAATTGGAGAGATAGGGAAAGAGATAGTTAGGAGGTCTGTTAGCTTGCTCCTTGCTGATATTTGTTGATGAAAATCACCCAAAACTGCACTTTTGAGAGCTTATGTTCTTCTGATTTGTTTTTTTGTGTGTCTGCCACTGACACTGCATATACAGCCCTGTCTGTCACAGCTGGCCCTTGCTAATTGCTGTACTGTGTCAGGCCCAGCACATTCAGTGCATACCTTTCACTGCCTCTGTCTGACTATAATATTATACCACCAGCATATAAAGTGACTGCACTTTATATTATACCACCGGGTCAAAAAAGTGTTCAGTACCTCACCTTTATCAAAATGAATGAGGCATGGATCACGGAGGGCTACTGCCTGCCCGAAGACTAAGTCAGTCCCCACACACAGCATCTCTCCCTGCATGCCATGTGACTGCTTGCCCCAAGACTAAGTCAGTCCCCACACAGCATCTCTGCCTGCAAGCCACTTGACTGCCTTCTCCAGCACCACCAACAGGGTCTAGGACTCCAGGTGGATTCCTGAATTTTTTTTGGCTGCTACCAAACATAATAATAATTTTTCTGGTGCGTGTACATGCCTGCCTAATTTTTCTGGCTGCTCTGCAGCTGCAACAACAAAACAAAAGGCATGTACATGTGTCAATTCCCCTTCGTGATCATTACCTTGCCACGGTGAAGGGGCTTGCATATTACAATGAAGCAATGACCGGCTATACAAATGTATTGGGGGGCACACCTTACCCAAGATAATAAGGTCGTTGCTTCATTGTGGTCAGTTGTTCTGTAATTGAGCTACCTCAGCCCAACCATATGGGCTTGAAAACCGCCATCGCCTGTACTCTCGCCATCGTGCGCACCAGTTCAGCACGGCCATGACTACACAAACAGCTGTTTGCAGAGCGTTACACAGTGAGTTTGGTCTGTCAGTGTGAAGCAGTTCACTACTTACACTAACTGCTGATCCATGTATGCACACGCAAGATGTTTTCAAGCACTTTAGACCTCCAATTTAGCAATGCAATATGATTTCTGCCTGTTAGCAATTATAACCCTGCTGTGCGTCAAATCCGTAATTTTCCCCGGGACTTTTGGCATGTATCCCACTCTGCCATGCCCCCTCTAGCTGTTAGACCCCTTGAAACATCTCTTACATCAGTTTTGTGCCCAGAAACAGTGTTTGTAGTTTTTCAAGTTCGCCTGCCCATTGAAGTCTATTGTGGTTCGAAAAGTTTGTAGGTTCGCAAACTTTTTCGGAAGTTCAAGTTCGAGGTTCGCGAACTGAAAATTGGAGGTTCGAGCCATCTCTAATAGCAGCCCAGTTAGCTGTTAAATACGATTGGCTACATTAGCTGAACTCCAGGCTTTCTGATTATTGTCTTGGCAGGTTAATTCACAAACGCCTGACCCAGTACCTCAATGCCAACTCACTGCTAGATCCATTGCAATCTGGATTTCGGCCTGCCCACTCAACCGAAACTGCTCTCACCAAAGTGGTCAATGACCTTGCCTTTGCTAAAGCTGAAGGTAAATACTCCATTCTCCTCCTTCTTGACCTTTCAGCAGCTTTTGACACAGTAGATCATCTCCTACTCCTCCAGTCCTGACCTCTGCCACCGCCAAACTCCTCATCCATGCCCTCATAATTTCCCGCCTTGACTACTGCAATGTTCTGCTGTCTGGTCTCCCTATGACCCGAACAGCCCCACTGCAGTCCATCATGAATGCAGCAGCCAGAATTATCCACTGCTCCCATCGCTCCACCTCGGCGGATCCCCTCCGTAAATCCCTCCACTGGCCTCCTATCCAGTCCAGAATCAGATTCAAGATACTGTGTCTGACCTACAAATCTGTCCACAAAACCTGTCCAACCTACATTTCCAATCTTACTCAGAGGTACACACCTAGCCGCTCACTCCGCTCTTCCAATTAACTTCGCCTAACTGCCCCCCGCATCACCCAGTCCCATGCACCCCTCCAGGACTTCTCAAGAGCTGCTCAAACACTATGGAACTCCCTACCTCCACCCATTAGGGCAGCCCCCTCCTTCAACATCTTCAAGAAAGCCCTCAAAACTCACCTTTTCACTCTGGCCTACTACCCCTCACAAGTGCTCTAAACCCACATCTGAACTCTGGTCCCCTACCTTTCGTGTCCTTACCTCTCCCTCTAGATTGTAAGCCTTTGGGCAGGGTCCTCCTCCTTTTGTGTCCTACCTGATCATGCACCTCCATTACTGTGAACTGATGCTAGGCATCTGAGTGAACCTAACTTGCCTAATCTCCATGCTCCAATCCAGTGACTGAGTAAGCATTACCTTGTACTCATACTGTGCTGTGTGATCTGGTTTTCTTGTATTCCTGTATTGTCATATTACTGTATGTCACCCCTAAATATTGTCTGTAACCTTAACTAATGTCCAGCGCTGCGTAATATGTTGGCGCTTTATAAATACAATAAATAAATAAATTTGGTAGTCCGCTAGGGTTTCTTCTTTCTCATATAATATAAGGGTCCTGCAGCGAGCAGGATATGAAGTCTACCATTTTTATTTCCTTGTAAACATTGTCTGCCTCCAGTACATTAAGCCATTAACTCAAAATAAGTAGGCAGAGCAGGTGCTTTGACTAAAGTCTGACCAAACTTGTTTATAAGTTTATATTTCAGACGGTAAAGAAGCCAAAAAGATCAACAAGACAGCCGGGAACTTGGCATTAATTAAAGTAAATACATATGACAGGCTCCATATACCTCTTATTACAAGGTCACTTTAATGAATAAATTATGCAGCTGCTGCTGCTTCTAAGAATTATAAATAAGTTTTGGCGTGTGCTGTTTTCACTTCTGTGCTCTTGTGTACTATTGGCTGAGTAGTGTAATGGTTAAGGGCTCTGCCTCTGACATGGGCGACCAGAGTTCGAATCTCGGCTCTGCTTGTTCAGTAAGCCAGCACCTATTCAGCAGGAGACCTTAGGCAAGTCTCCCTAACACTGCTACTGCCTATAGAGCGCGTCCTAGTGGCTGCAGCTCTAGCGCTTTGAGTCTGCCAAGAGAAAAGCGCTATATAAGTGTTTGTCTTTTACTATTGAGTGCTCTGCTGCTGTTGCCTGCCTTATTGTCGGCCCTTTTGATTGTGCATGTGTGATACATTCTGTCTAGTGTTGTATGGTGTGCTGCCTGCCCTGTGTTTACTAAACTTTACTAAACAGCCTCATAAAAAAGAGAACCTGTACTGAGGATAAATCAATGAAATTACACCTAGTCCCACATAGGGCATGGACTATATTTATTAGAGGCAAGTACTGGCAGAATCTTTATGAACTGGGAATTAAGCAAGCTGAGCAAATGATGAAACAGAGTATACAGAGTATAAATGGAGAAATGAGGGGGTGTTGCCCTTTTATTGGTAAATATGCAGAAAATCAGTTTCAGGTGTTGGGCTGATCTAACTTTCACCCTGTTGTAGAGCCCCAGGATTCCTCAGATTACAGCAAATGCTACAGGAAGTCACTGTGCTGAATTACTATGTTAATTTAACTAAGTGTACATATTGCCTCTGCATCTAACTTGCTCGAGATAAAGTAAAAAGGCATGGAAATGAATCTTTTCACGCTGAGCAAGAAATTTACATGAGTATTTAAAGTAGAAATCCAGGATCTGTTGAATAAACGCATCCCCCTAGTTACTCGCAATAACACTAATTCTTTTTTCTCTTACTTATAAAATGCTTTGAAAGGCTCCTAAAAACAGCATTTCTTTTACTGAAAATACTATGCAATCCTGGAGTGCAATAAATGGGCTACAGAGAATGTTTAAAGCCCATCTGAAGGCAAAAAGGAAAATAAAACAGCAGGGCTAGTGCTGCAAGTTCAGGACTTCCCTGCCTGGCTTTCCTCCCAGAATAGCTGTTTTCCATAGTGTAATGGTTGTGTGGTCTGCTCCAGTTATGGTTCCTGGCTGACAGTTTGAGAGCTGGCACCACACCCACTACACTATGGCAAAAAGGACAATGCTTAACTCGCTGCTTTAGCCCTTCTCTGTTCATTAGTTGGACATTTTTGCAGCTGGTCATTTTCGAAAGATAAAAAAATCATGCCCTTACAAAATAAAACTATTCTTTTTTCTCAATGGCCAGTCTATTGTCACTTCATTTAGTTCTCTTTTAAAGGGAACCCAAGGTGAGGGGGATATGGAGGCTGAAATGTTTATTTCCTTTTAAATAATGCAGATTGCCTGGATGTCCTGCTGATCCTCTACCTCTAATACTTGAGCCACAGAACCCAAGCAAGCAAGCAGATTAGATGTCTATGACACATCTGACAAGATTAGCTGCATGTTTCAGGTGTGTGATTTAGACCCTACTGACCAGAAAGATCAGCAGGACTGTCAGGCAACTGGTATTGTTTAAAAGGAAATCAATATGGCAGCTTCCATAGGTCTCATACCTTGGGTTCATTTTAAGTATAATGGTAGATACGTGTTTTTTTTGTTTGCTTGTCTGTTTTTTGCAAACCCAACTGCAGACTCTAAAGTGAGAGAAACCCGCTGATTTGTGTGGATCGGAGTAGAACTACATAATTAGCTGTGCAGCTGCTGAAAGCACTGAGGAGGGAAAGAGGGAGGCTTTTAAATCAGAAAACAGAAAGATTTTATAGATAGAAATAAGCAGAGCAGAATCATCCACAAGGCAACCTAAGCAGATGCCTGGGCCTAGCAGGTGTCAAGGTGCCTGGCTGCAACCTTCTCTGACCCCTTTCTTAATGCAGCTTACCAGTAAAGACTATAATGGGTAGCCAAATCTAATATCTTGTTTTAAGCCTTATTTCTCTTAATCTTTCTTTGGAAATGAGGCATCTATGCCATACCAGATGAAGTTGGTAAAATAATAAAACAAAGTAACTCTCAAAATGTGCTGTAACCATACTCTAAGCCTGATTTACAAAACAAATGTGGTAAGTGATGATCAATAAGTGTTGGTTGTAGATTGTCAGTTATATGCAAATAATTCCAAGTTGATGGCTTATGAACATTTTTTATGCAAATCCATGCAGCTTGAAAATGGACCAATCAAAGCCTGCTTAGATGGAATGTGATCAGCCCATTTTCAATCTGCATAGATTTGTATACAAAATCTGCACACTTCTGCAATCACTCTTAAGTATTTACACCTTACTGGTCATCCCCAGTGCTAATGCACAGTGATACAGGTAAAGCCCCTACAAGCACTGATAAAGCCTCTATCATACAGGCAGCAGAAATGCGTGCTTGTTGGCAATTTCAATTGAATTGCATCTAAATGGTATAGTTTGTAACACCACATGTGTCAGTGCTTGACATGCAGTGGTGTTACCTGACGGCAAAGAATCGCCATATGTCGCAGCTGAGCATGGCTGTGCTCAGATGCCATTCCAAGGGTGGCTGCCTCTTCCCCACCAACAAGCTACCTGCCCATGCAAGGAAGCAGGTGACAGGGGGTGAATTCACTGCCTTCAGCCTCCCTATGTGAAAGAGGCCTTGCAAATAAAAAACCAGGAGCATCCACAGGCAAGCCCACAAGGACCTAATTGCATTTCATAATTCTTTGCTTAGTAAATGTATGGTAACTGGTAAGCCTTTGTTTATGGTGCTGAAGGATGTACCAGATTTACTTTAAAGGTACACATAAAAAAATAATTCTGTATGTATAAAACAAAGCTATGAATGTGTGAACATTAAGCAACGCTGTGCTGTATAACGCTTAGTTAATGGCACCACATTTGTCATCAGTGAGATAGGTTTCAATTAGTCTGGCAAGAAATCAGGTACATCTGTTTGAAATGATAAAGATGGCAAACAATGCAAACTATTACTCACTGCTTTGTTGTGTCCTCTTTAATGTAAGACATAAATTGTTTTCTACATCTTTGCATTGATAATGTGCATGTCTAATTAAATAAAAATGTTGCTCTGCTCTTACTTTGTTTTAACTTTTTTTTGATCAATATAATGTCTCTTGATAGCATAAATCAAAGTATATTTGTTATTATTCTTTTATCTATAAAGCACATTCAAATAAACAGGATTTAAAACTGCATATGAAAAATCCATGTCTGTTTAATATACTTACCAAGAATATGTAGCTTTTTAAAGCCCACCTAAACCCAAACTGAACAAGTTATCTTCTTACAGGAATATGGTTAGGGCAATGTGCAGCAGCAAAATTATGGACTGAGTCACTGTTTCTTTGGACTAAAGTCACCTTTAATCTGCTTCACCACTCAGTTTCTTTTATATCTGGATTCAACTGGTGGGAGCCTGGGAGGGTCAAACAGGCGTGACCATGTGACACCAACTCTAGGGGAAAATAAACAGATGCCAGGCAATGTTTTCCAGCATCCCTGCATTAAGAAGAAAGCATGTGTTCTGTACATGGGGAACTTGCTGAATGTAACTAAACCAGAATAGAGATGGGCCGAACCTCTGATTTTAAGTTCGCGAACCGCAATAGACTTCAATGGGGAGGCGAACTTTCAAAGTTTTAAAAAATTCTATCAACTGGAAAAATGATAGAAAACATGTTTCAAAAGCTCTAATACCTGGAGCCCCACCTAATTGAGTGAAATACACATCACTGCTGGAGGACCCGCCCACCTCCAAGCAAGGTCCTTTATACCATTTGCCTACCTACACTAATTAGTTATGGGACAGCTGCTACACACTCTGCTAGGGAAATTTTAATTGGCCTCCTCCCTCCTACCGGAGGGTCTCTTCTGCCAGGGAATTATACTATTTTAAAAACCAGTATACATCATACCATAGCTGGTACATCATACCATAGCTGGGAATACATACATGAGTATACATCATACCATAGCTGGGGATACATACATGAGTATACATCATACCATAGCTGGGAATCAAACCCAGATCTCACTGTGTGGTGGGCATGTCACCCTAAGCACTGTACCACTACAGAAGTAAGTGAAGCTAGCCTAAAATTTAACATTTATGCTCAATGCAATAGAACCATTAGGTTGCTTAAAGGAGAACTGTAGTGAGAGGTATATGGAGGCTGCCATATTGATTTCCTTTTAAGCTATACCAGTTGCCTGGCAGCCCTGCTGATCTATTTGGCTGCAGTAATAATAATAATCCAAACATTTGTATAGTGCTTTTCTCCTGTCGGACTCAAAGCACTCAAGAGCTGCAAGCCACAGGGACGCGCTCAAGAGGCCACCCTGCAGTGTTAGGGAGTCTTGCCTTGAACTCCTTACTGAATAGGTACTTGACCTAGCCAGGATTCAAACCCTGGTCTCCCATGTCGAAGGCAGAGCCCTTAACCAGTACACTATCCAGCCACTGTAGTGTGAATCACACCAGAAACAAGCATGCAGCTAATCTTGTCAGATCTTACAAAAATGTCAAACACCAGATCTGCTGCATGCTTGTTCAGGGTCTAGGGCTAAAAGTATTGGAGGCAGAGGATCTGCAGGATAGCCAGGTAACTGGTATTGCTTAAAAGGAAATCAATATGGTAGCCTCCATATACCTTTCACTACAGTTCTCCTTTAAAGGGAACCTTAACTGAGAATGATATGGATGTTTTCTGTAAACAATACCAGTTGCCTGGCAGTCCATCTGATCTTTGGGACTGCAATAGTGGCTGAATCACACCCTGAAACAAGCATGCAGCTAATCCAGTCTGACTTCAGTCAGAGCACCTGATCTGCATGCTTGTTCAGGGGCTGTGGCTAAAAGTATTAGAGACACAGGATCAGCAGGCGATTCAGGCAACTGGTATTATTTTAAAAGGAAAAATCCACATCCTTCTCCGTTTAGGTTTCCTTTAAGGATTTGTAGCATAAAAGCCAACTCACATTGGCTGGGATTTGAACCTGGGTCTCACTGTATGGAAATTCGCCTGGAACCGTTCGCAGGCAAGCCGTTCGGCCCATCTCTAAACCAGAACTGAACTAGTGCACAGCACACCAGTGATGCTCGGATACCCCCAATCATGAGGTTCGAGTAAATCCGGCCACAGCAGAATTGAAATCCGGATACGCCTTGATAGTGATCCGGATTTGAATCGGAGCTCCGAATTCGACTCGACTTTTAGCTGTGATTACATGTAGAATCCGTGATCATGGCCACTATTTTCCTTTGAAACTTTTAAAATAGATTTTCTCAAAAACTAAAAACAAATTCCCACTGTTCTACTTAACATATCCTGCAAATATGGTGTTTATATCATGTAAGGGGGCCTTGCTATTAACCGCTAAATTCGGTGGGTTTTCAGGTTATAATCATGGCTAAATGTGTGATCACGAACCGATTTGGACCACGATCACGAGTGCATGTGGAGCTGAATCCGTGATCGAGAGGCAATCACGGATCCGACCTTGTGATCAAAAATTCAGAATCCGACCTTGTGATCAGAAAAAACAGCTCGTGATCACTGATCACGAGGCCGTGGAGAGCAACACTGCAGCACACAATGAAAGTCTTTATTCCAAATATAGCTGCTGAAGAAATCTACTGTTCTGTGTTCTATTAACTAATTAGTTATCAGCAGCTGTGAATAGACTGCATGAGCTCTTTGGAGGTAGCTCTCACCATACAGTGAACACTGAGAATTAACCCTTTCAGTGATCCCTGCAAAGTGAAACCAAATTGTAAACCTGCAGTTTTTTTTGAATTTCCGTAAATTGTAATAAAGATTTTTTTTTCCATAAAGGTTATTATATTGTGTCTAATCTTTTAGAGCAGAGAGTAAATTTAGAGTTTAATTCCAAAATCCGCAGCAGAAAATCTAAAGCCCTGTGGCTAGACCGTTATTATCCAAGGGGCATAGATCTACGTCTCTCACCGCTAATCGCTCCTGCCTGCGTTGCCGTTCTTGCCTCTGATCGTTAGAGTGGGAATCAATGAATGGGAATTCAGTTCCCATTCATGGATCTAAGTCCCTGTGTCAATGATTGCTGGCATCAATGAGATGCCTGTGGTCAAAGTAACAAACTGAATTATACATGCACTCCTTACTTCCTGTTTGCATACTATTAGTATGTGGCAGGAAGAAAATGTGGGAGGACATCTTGTGACCAAATAGTAAAATTACACCTACATACATTTATTTCAATAAAAAGACCTACACATAATTTGAAAATAACTCCTAACCTCCCACACTCTCCCATAAACACCGAAGTAAAAGTGTAAAAAAAATGACAATTAAAAACAATACATGAATAGTTACCTTAGACTCTGAACTTTTTTAATATGCACAGTACAGACCAAAAGTTTGAACACACCTTCTCATTCAAAGAGTTTTCTTTATTTTCATGACTATTAACATTGTAGATTCACACTGAAGGCATCCAAACTATGAATTAACACATGTGGAAGTATAGTACATAACCAAAAAGTGTGAAACAACTGAAAATATGTCATATTCTAGGTTCTTCAAAGTTGCCACCTTTTGCTTTGATTACTGCTTTGCACACTCTTGGCATTCTCTTGATGAGCTTCACCTGAAAAGGTCTTCCAACAGTCTTGCAGGAGTACCAAGAGATGCTTAGCACTTGTTGGCCTTTTTGCCTTTACTCTGCGGTCCAGCTCACCCCAAACCATCTCGATTGGGTTCAGGTCTGGTGACTGTGGAGGCCAGGTCATCTGGCGCAGCACCCCATCACTCTCCTTCCTGGTCAAATAGCCCTTACACAGCCTGGAGGTGTGTTTGGGGTCATTGTCCTATTGAAAAATGAATGATGGTCCAACTAAACGCAAACCGGATGGAATAGCATGCCGCTGCAAGATGCTGTGGTAGTTCAGTATGCCTTCAATTTTGAATAAATCCCCAACAGTGTCATCAGCAAAGCACCCCCACACCATCACACCTCCTCCTCCATGCTTCACGGTGGGAACCAGGCATGTAGAGATCATCTATTCACTATTTCTGCATCGCACAAAGACACGGTGGTTGGAATCAAAAATTTCAAATTTGGACTCATCAGACCAAAACACAGATTTCCACTGGTCTAATGTCCATTCCTTGTGTTCTTTAGCCCAAACAAGTCTCTTCTGCGTGTTGCCTGTCCTTAGCAGTGGTTTCCTAGCAGATATTCTACCATGAAGGCCTGATTCACACAGTCTCCTCTTAACAGTTGTTCTAGAGATGTATCTTCTGCAAGAACTCTGTGTGGCATTGACCTGGTCTCTAATCTAATGTTAACCTGCGATTTCTGAGGCTGGTGACTCGGATGAACTTATCCTCTGCAGCAGAGGTGATTCTTGGTTTTCCTTTCCTGGGGCGGTCCGCACGTGAGCCAGTTTCTTTGTAGCGTTTGATGGTTTTTGAGACTGCACTTGGGGACACTCAAAGTTTTCCTGTAAGGCTTGGTGGTGTATTCTCCACAGTCAGCATGCAACGCATGAGCTGGCGTGGAGGAGGTACACACACTAGCACCAGGAAACAGGCTATCCCTAGTATAGTGGAGGGGAGGACTGACTCCAAAAGGAGATTGTGGCGCACAGAGCCGGTGCAGATCTGACAGCCACAAACAATGCTTTCGTTATAACGTCTCAGCGCAAAGTAGCGCTGAGCGCACAAACCAGAACTGAGGAGATCAGGACAGGTAGACAGAATGAACGCTTGCTAGCTAGCGGCTACTTAGCGACAGCAAGCGTCCAAAACCAGACAGACTGGAATGAGGCAGCCAATGCGATGCGGCGATGGCGTGCCTCACAAAGACTGGACAGGATAGTCAGAAAATAGCAGGATTAAGATAGATGAACGTAACACAGATAAATATACAATAAGTATGTTTTCCTAGCATATTACAATTACAGCTATCAATGAAACTATTTGTAACTTCTGACTAACATATGTATATATCGGCAATGAACCGATATATGACATAAGCAGGAACGCTGACTAAGACTGGAGTAATACAGGGGACAGGACTCAGAAGGATTCGCTATCTCTTCGCAGAGATGAACGCAATCCACAAACGGTAACAGAACAGGATTCAGAAGGATTCGTTATCTCTTCGCAGAGATGAACGCAATCCACCAACAGTAACAGAACAGGATTCAGAAGGATTCGTTATCTCTTCGCAGAGATGAACGCAATCCACAAACGGTAACAGGACAGGATTCAGAAGGATTCGCTATCTCTTCGCAGAGATGAACGCAATCCACAAACAGAACCAGGAGCAGGGTAACTACCTCAGCACGGGTGGTCACGGTACGCGCAACCTACCAAAATGTGCTGGAAAGCTGACTAACTGCACACAGGATATAAACAGTTCGTGTACGTAAACATCAGCGACACTGATGTATTAACGTATCACAAATACAAGGAAAATAATAAACGTGCTGGTATGCATATATATTGGCAATGAACCAATATATGATGCAAAGACCAGCAAAGTATCTTTAACAAGAAACACGATCGGGGGCTAAAGCGACAGCAAGGCAGGCTTAAGCTGAAGCTATGAAAACCCAAGGAAACCCTGCAGGAAGCAGATCTTTATACTGAGGTCATCCAATGGGAGCAGACATGCAGATTCCCACACAGGTGAATGATAATCAGTCACAAGCTGACAGCAGGGAAAGACAGACAAACCTATGCAGCTTGCATGGAAAGACATCAGAACTGCCTGAGCTGCAGCACTACTTCCAGCAATAGCTGCTGCAGCAGCGATCATTACAGTACCCCCGCCTTTAAAAGCGGATTCCAGACGCTTTTCAAAACTGAAATTTCCAACAAAACAGTCTGACTGATAATTCATGATGACCGGGACAGCCCGGCAAGACCGAATTCCAGAATCAGTCCCCACAAGACTGGACCCATCAGAACCAGAACCTACAGAACCATGCCCATCAGTACTACAAGCCCCAGTGTGACACCCATCAGAACCATGATTTCCAGAAGAAAGCCCTCCGAAACTCCCTGAGCGATACCCACCGCCTTCCAGGAACAGTTCAGAAACGCCAAAGCCTTTGCAATGCCCACCGGTACTGTCTTTACCAAGACAAAACCCACTGTTGAACCAGTCCAAGGCACCAGGACAAGTTTTCTCAGAGACCTCCCAGAACACCTTGAAGCTCCAAAGAGATCCCCATAGGTCAGAATGCCCCTTAGGCTCACATGGAGAACTATCAAGAACCCCTATGGAACCTAGGGCAATTCCCGAGTCAGGGGCAGGGCTACAAGGACAAACATCAATATCAGGGCTTTCAGGGACCAGAACCATCTCTGGGCATGCAGGCAGACTGGCAACATCAGAACATGTTCCCACTAAGGAAGCATCAGAGCACGCTAACACCTTAAACACACTTGGGCATTCTGGCACACAAAGAACATCTGGGCACACTGGCACAAGAGAAACCTCTGGGCATGTCAAGGAACTGTGAGCCTCAGGGTCAGCCAAGACAGGACCAAAACCAGGACTGGCCAAAAAAAAATCATCATGACTAGACTTCGCAACTACTGGATTTTTACACGAGAATGCAGGATCAGACTTAGATGTCGCTGATTCCAGCAAAGTCAGTAACAAATCAGATTCAGGGGCACTAACAAGACAGGACAAATCTTCTGATGTATGCACTGAACCAGATAGGGACTCCACAACTACCTCTGGACTGGACAGAGACTCATCTAATACACTGGATTGGAGCTCATGAGGCGCTGCAGAACAAGTCAGCATTGCAGCAGCCCCCACTGGACTAGGCAAAACTGAGGAATTCCCTGGACAGGAAGGGGACTCTGGAACCTCTGCCACAGCGGCCAGAGAACCAGAATCTTTCAGGATACAGGGCTGGGTTTCAGGAACACACATCAGACCGGACTGAAATTCTGAGATTTCTATTATTTTGACCAGAGAATCAGAATTATCCATGTTACAGGGCAAGACTTCTGAAACATTCAGAGGACAGGGCTGGAGTTCCTCGGCTGTTACAACACTGGAGAGGGACTCAACATTGGTTAAATCAGACTGTGTACAGGGCAAGGTATCTAACACAATTGCTGACGAGGACAATATTTCAATGGCTTCTGCTTTGCTGGGCAGAAATTCACCAAGTTTTATTAGAGCAGACTGTAATTCCAAAACAGCTGCTAAACAAGTGAATATTACTGCAACACCAACTGAGGTAAGCAGTGCTTCAGCCTCCTCTGCTAGAGGGTTTAAAGTATCCAAAGTACTGGGTGAAGCATAAGACTCTGCGACCACAGCTTCACTGGACAGGCTCACTGAACAGTCCACATTGCAGGGCAAAACCATGGAAGCACCTGCTGGACAGCATAATGATTCTGTGACCTGAGTTTCATTGGAGAGATCTACTGCACAATTCATGGTACAGGGCAAATTTATTGGAAAATTTTCTGAACAAGGTAATAATTCTGCGATTTCAGGTTCACATAGCAGATGCTCTGAGCTATTCACGAAACTAGAGCGAGGTGTAGAAACAGGAAGATCAAGACACAATGTTTGCGCATCTGAATCACCATTCATTTGTAAAATTGGAAAATTCAGATGCTGGGGTTCTGAGTCTACTAGACAGGATTGCTGGGACTCGGAAACTGATGTAGTGCATCTATTGGCATCTGCTGGATCAGACAGGAGTTGAACTTTATTAACACAGGTAATTTCTGCAGAAGTGTTTGCAGAGACAGGCAAGATTTTTCTGGTGTCTGTTTCACTAAACAAAGAGTCATGAGTACTGGCTAGGCTGGACTCGGAAGTCAGCAGGACCTCTGGATTCTCTGCTGAGAAATTTGCGCAGGGCAAGGTTAAGAATGTATCAGTGGCTTCTGTTTTACTGGGAAGTAACACTGAGTTATCCATGGTACAGGGTGGAATTGCAGGAACTTCAATTTCACACAAAAAGAGCTCCGAATCACCTGCTGAATCAGCCAAAGGTGCTGAAGCAGGCGGGTCAGAACGCCAAATTTGCGAATTCGGAGTCACATAAAAATCATGCAAAATCAGTTCCCACACATCAATCAAGGGAGCCACACAGTCATACCTACACACACCAGCCTCTATTAGGTTATAGGCTGACTTAATGCATGCGTTCAATACCATTTCACTTTTTGCACTGTAAAATTGACAAAATGAACTTGAATCATTCTTCCATTCACAGACCAGGGCTTCCATCTCTCCCCTCTCGAATGGAGGATCCCATGCATACTTAACAGCGAAACATTTAAGGTGGCCACTAACGGTCCAATTTCTAGCGAAAAATCGTTCGAGCGATCAGAAATTCTGATCGGACGAAAAATCGTTCACTACACCATCAACTAACCAATCATTGCTTCCTATCTGTCACGACCACCAAGAAAATCCAAATTTTCGTTCGACGAAAATTCATTCAGGCGACATTTTTTTCACTCGTTCATAATCGATTGTGTCCACCAATGGAGATTATTTACAACCAATCCGATCATAATTTCTGATCGCTCGAACGATTTTTCGCTAGAAGTTGGACCGTTAGTGGCCAGCTTAAGGCTGATCACAGTCTGCAGATATGATTGTGGCAGGCACATGTATAGGGTTAATTAGCAGGTGATTGGCAGATTCCTTATTCTTAAGAATCTCCAATACCTGTAGCAAGTGTTGAACTGTAGTGTATGCAAACTTCCCTTGGTTCACAAATAAGTTGATTTGTTCAATACTCTGTAATATCTCATCATAATCATACTCAGATAATTCTTTTAAACAAAAATCTTTATTTTCCCTAGCCAGGGAGGAAAGTTCATTAGTAGTTTCATAAGTCCATTTAACTCCCCTGAAAGACAATTGCATTTCATTATCTGTTAATGGCAGAATCTCATTATAGGTCTCAGTCGCTAAGGATAACGATTCTGCAGATTGGACACGTTTCTTAGAACGTTTGCGTTTTGCCTTTGACCTTGCGGTTTTTGGTGATTTATTCAAAGCTGCAGGAAAATTATCAGTAACACTTTCTGCTTGCTGCTCATTCTTGCAAGCAATTGAAGGAGCAGCTGATTGGCCTGCTGCCAGGAGTTCATTAAGAGGAAAAGGCAATGGATCTATGCGCAACCAGTTATGGATCACAAACGCTAGAAATTCCAGCGGTCTATCTTTCAAATCGGAATGATTGAGAACATCAAATGCCCACTGGAATAATTCCCCTTTAAACAAAATATAACTTAGTTGGAGTGCCCAGGTTGAAACAGGAGTCGCTTGGAGATCGGGATTGGCCAGGAACTGGCACATTCAGAGAAAAACTCATTTTCTGTTTCAGAGCTAAGTTCTTCAAATTTCTTAAAGGAACAGGAACCATAATTAACAGTGTCATACTTTCTGGGAATCCCCCCCACAATGGGGATTGGTAATGGGGTTTTCATAATGTGAGGCTTGGTGGTGTATTCTCCACAGTCAGCATGCAACGCATGAGCTGGCGTGGAGGAGGTACACACACTAGCACCAGGAAACAGGCTATCCCTAGTATAGTGGAGGGGAGGACTGACTCCAAAAGGAGATTGTGGCGCACAGAGCCGGTGCAGATCTGACAGCCACAAACAATGCTTTCGTTATAACGTCTCAGCGCAAAGTAGCGCTGAGCGCACAAACCAGAACTGAGAAGATCAGGACAGGTAGACAGAATGAACGCTTGCTAGCTAGCGGCTACTTAGCGACAGCAAGCGTCCAAAACCAGACAGACTGGAATGAGGCAGCCAATGCGATGCGGCGATGGCGTGCCTCACAAAGACAGGACAGGATAGTCAGAAAATAGCAGGATTAAGATAGATGAACGTAACACAGATAAATATACAATAAGTATGTTTTCCTAGCATATTACAATTACAGCTATCAATGAAACTATTTGTAACTTCTGACTAACATATGTATATATCGGCAATGAACCGATATATGACATAAGCAGGAACGCTGACTAAGGCTGGAGTAATACAGGGGACAGGACTCAGAAGGATTCGCTATCTCTTCGCAGAGATGAACGCAATCCACAAACGGTAACAGAACAGGATTCAGAAGGATTCGTTATCTCTTCGCAGAGATGAACGCAATCCACCAACAGTAACAGAACAGGATTCAGAAGGATTCGTTATCTCTTCGCAGAGATGAACGCAATCCACAAACGGTAACAGGACAGGATTCAGAAGGATTCGCTATCTCTTCGCAGAGATGAACGCAATCCACAAACAGAACCAGGAGCAGGGTAACTACCTCAGCACGGGTGGTCACGGTACGCGCAACCTACCAAAATGTGCTGGAAAGCTGACTAACTGCACACAGGATATAAACAGTTCGTGTACGTATACATCAGCGACACTGATGTATTAACGTATCACAAATACAAGGAAAATAATAAACGTGCTGGTATGCATATATATTGGCAATGAACCAATATATGATGCAAAGACCAGCAAAGTATCTTTAACAAGAAACACGATCGGGGGCTAAAGCGACAGCAAGGCAGGCTTAAGCTGAAGCTATGAAAACCCAAGGAAACCCTGCAGGAAGCAGATCTTTATACTGAGGTCATCCAATGGGAGCAGACATGCAGATTCCCACACAGGTGAATGATAATCAGTCACAAGCTGACAGCAGGGAAAGACAGACAAACCTATGCAGCTTGCATGGAAAGACATCAGAACTGCCTGAGCTGCAGCACTACTTCCAGCAATAGCTGCTGCAGCAGCGATCATTACATTTCCCAATTTTTCGGACTGACTGACCTTCATTTCTTAAAGTAATGATGGCCACTCATTATTCTTTACTTAGCTGTTTTTTTCTTGCCATAATACAAATTCTATTCAGTAGGATTATCAGCTGTGTATCCACCTGACTTCTCCACAATGCAACTGATGGTCCCAACCCCATTTATAAGGCAAGAAATCCCACTTATTAAACCTGGCAGGTCACACCTGTGAAGTGAAAACCATTTAAGGTGACTACCTCTTGAAGCTCATCAAGAGAATGCCAAGAGTGTGCAAAGCAGTAATCAATGCAAAAGGTGGCTACTTTGAAGAACCTAGAATATGACAGATTTTCAGTTGTTGCACACTTTTTGGTTATGTACTATACTTCCACATGTGTTACTTCATAGTTTGGATGCCTTTAGTGTGAATCTACAATGTTCATAGTCATGAAAATAAAGAAAACTCTTTGAATGAAAAGGTGTGTCCAAACTTCTGGTCTGTACTGTATGTCAAAAGGGTATAGAACTTTTATTGTTGAAAATATGGGCTTGTAAATAGTGATGGACGCAAAACTGAAAAAATGCACCTTTATTCCAAATAAAATATTGGCACCATACATTGTGATAGGGACATAATTTAAATGGTGTAATAACCAGGACAAATAGGCAAATAAAATATGTGAGGTGTAATTATGGGATGTATCATGTATTATTTTAAAACTATAATAGCCGAAAACTGAGAAAAAAATGATTTTTTCCATTTTTTATTTATTATTCCCATTAAAATGCATTTAGAATAAAATAATTCTTAGCAAAATGTACCACCCAAAGAAAGCCTAATCACTGGCGAAAAAAACAAGATATAGATAATTTTGTTTTGATAAGTAGTGATAACGTTTTTGGCGAATGAATGGGAGGAGTGCTGAAAGGTGTAAATTGCTCTGGTCCATAAGGGGAAAAAACCCTCAGTGGTGAAGTGGTTAATGAGTAACAGACAATTTGTGCCCATTGTAAAATATTTCCTCACCCTCATTTACATTCCTAAATGTATTACAGATGACTATTTCACTGCTTTCAAGGTGCACCATTGCAAAATGTTTGTTTGTGTTCCAAAGTGAGCAGAAACACGTGATCCCCCAGAGTGCTTTGGGGCTGAAGGCTGTGTGACCTCATAGCCTAGGCTAAACATCACTGGGAGGGAGGGTGGGGTCACATACCAATATATGGTAGTATCTAGATACAGAAAGTGTTTCCGATACTGAAACCAGGATTATGAATGTAAAATTTGGTATCCTGAATAATGTATTCCCTTCTACAATTTGGCATTGTAAATTATTGCCTGATGACGCTAGGTTGTGAAACCGGTTGGAAAGAAGACAGGCGGCACCTTTAATGTCCTATTGGCTGTGGACCAGCTTACATGCACAAGTTTTTATTCAGGGTTCCCAGTTCATGGGCCCTGTATGTAAGTCTTTGTTTTTATCTTGTTTTTATGGTCTATGCCGATTGTTTTTACAATAAACGGTTTACACTTAGAGTTGCCGTTTTTTGTTGTGTTTATATATTGGCCTTCCTGAATACCATACCATATATCGGAGTGAGGGAGTGGTGGAAGTTTGGATCCATATCTGCTCGAGGTTCATTAGGATTACCACTAAATGCGAGACATACAACCTTATAATGTGGGTTGTTGGCAGCTAGTAAGCCCCTCTTACTCTTTTCTGGTGATGGCCACGAGACCAAGTGAGGTTGGAATATCACCGTGGTGAAGTTTTATTGACTGTATTTATTCCTCTTTGATCTGCGCTGACTTCTTAATACAATTTGGCATTGCCATATTACCATGCCTCTTTAAGTTAACAAGAAGTACGTTGTTAGCAAGGATAAGACCCTAATCTGCTAAAATAAAGCTAATCAAGCACTGGGTTTATGATGTCTGAAGGGATACATGTATGACTTTACAAAGGTACGGTAATAGGTAATGCTTATACATTACATTAATCAACAGGACTGCTTAGAAATTGAATTTATTTGAACTGCAATATCTCATACAAGGCTGACACGTGTAATAATGATGGTGTAGCCCCCCATAAGAATAGAAAGGGTTAAGACACGCATTTAAAAAGTGTTTCATTTCTTTTTTTTTGGGGGTGTCTGCGTCATTTGGATAGTGATGCTAGAATGTGACATTACAACATTTGTATTCTGTATGTAAATGTGTTACACATACTGCATTGTTATGACTTTATTTACTACGCTGCTAAAATTAATATATTTAATATGACTTCCTAGGCACTCCCTAGGGCTTAGCATATTATTAATATAAGATTATTTGCTCCTCTCAAATTCATTTTGATCAACCTAAAATACCACAAAGCACTATTCCTGGGTATCGGCAGAAGCCACTTAGAATGAAGGATTTAATTTAGACACAAAGGCCCATATGCAATTCACTTTTTCTCTTATGTTATCTCCCATCTTCTCTTAAAAATACATTTCTAGCATTTTACAATAGAAAAAAGTATCCACAAATTGGTGAAAAAGTACTTTTTAAATTATTTAGAGTATTTTCTTGCTTGCTGGTGGCTTAAAATGCATTTTATGACAAGGTATGAAAATATCACATAGGAAAAAACTCAGGAGAAAAAGTGATTTGCATGTGGGCCAATGGAACATATGCAATTTACTTTTTTTTACCTAAGTTTTCTCCTACTAGATATTTTTAAACCAGTCAATAAAATGCCCTTTAGACCACCAGCAAGCAAGGAAATACTCAAAATAATTTTGATAGTACTTTTTTCACCAACTTTTTGGTACTTTTTCAATTACAAAATGCTGAAAAGTTGTTTAAAAACAAGTTGAACAAATTATCTCCTAGGAGAAAACTAAGCAGTAAAAGTTAATTGCATATGGGCCTAGGTGTTTTAAAATGAAATTCCACCTCTGTTGAGAAATAAGAAATCCTATAAGTTCAGTCTTAAATGTTGCAAGGATTTATGGTCCATACATGTGAAATTTTTTGTCTTGTATATTTGAATTCAGATGCTCAGCTGTGTCACAGTTAAAGGAGAACTGTAGTGAGAGGTATATGGAGGCTGCCATATTTATTTCCTTTTAAGCAATACCAGTTGCCTGGCAGCCCTGTTGATCTATTTGGCTGAAGAAGTGTCTGAATCACACCAGAAACAAGCATGCAGCTCATTGTGTCATATCTGTCAAAATTATCAGAAACACCTGATCTGCTGCATGCTTGTTCACGGGCTATGGTTGAAAGTATTAGAGGCAGAAGATCATCAGGATAGCCAGGTAACTGGTATTGCTTAAATGGAAATAAATATGGCAGCCACCATACACCTCTCTCTACAGTTCTCTTTTAAGATTTACACACATACACTATTAGTGTTTGATCGAGTTTGCTCCTTTGGGTGACTCTGTGGGCAATAAGTGCTATACAGACACATTGGTCAGGGATACCCAAGTGGCATGTACTCTTGTTATGGTAAGTGGAGGATAAATGCTGTCATGGAGAAGCTTGTAGTGGATGGGCTAAGCACAGAAACAATGTGCTTGTTGGATCTCTAGGTGACTTTTGGGGACACCTGTACACATATATTCTGAGTTCTATATAGCATGTGAACGAGGCTTTATTCATACAAACTATGTCAAGACAGGGACTGTCATAGCTTCCTGACAGCCACTCAGTGTGATTGTGATTTAGGGATTAGATTGTGAGCTCCTCCTAAATACATAATAATCCTATAGAAGGGATGTAATTAGACTATGAATATGGTGGAGATTAGATTGTGAGCATTTCTGAAGGAGTTTTTTTTCCACTGCATGAGTTCCAATATGATTTTTGGAGCGCATGCAATTCGAAAATCATAAGGATGCCATCAGGATAATGGAAATGGTGGTGCCCAATCATTTTCCACTAATGATTTCGTTTTTACCTGAATGCAAATCTGTGCCCTCTAAATTTTTTGGTGTACTTGCATAGTCAGTAAGGGCAATACATACTAAACTGCAGTAATGAGAATAACATGCGTACGTCTTGAGCAAAACCTAAAACAGTACATTACATGCAATGCATTATGCTCTGCTCATCGTGCGTAAGACTTTACACACAATACTTTCATTACCACTTTACAGTTTAGTAAATGTACCCCTAAGTGTGCAAAATTGCATTAATATGATGCCATATAAGCTTCTCTCACGATTCTTTATTCGTCCTTTGCCAAACCAATCAAAATCACAAAATGCAAATAGAATCATGAAAATTAAATTAAGGAAAGGTGGGGGGAAAGGCTGCGCATCCCTAAACACATGCTGCAATTGAATGGTTAATCGCATAGGCATACACCGCCTCTGCCAGACTGAAAAATGCATGCCCTGCATCCAAGACAAGTGCTAACATTTATTAAACTAGGAGGTACTTTAGCTTCCAATATGGTTTGCATGCAAAGTATATTATACTAGACACTTGCGCCACGGTGAGGCAGACCTCCGGGCAAGTGACCTAACCTAAATTTAAAACCTCGGGAGCAGCTAAGCAGAAAAAAATGTGTAACTTACATTTGGTAGAACAGCGAGGAGAACGCCAGCGCATACCACTAAGGCTGCATCTGAAATGACCACCAGCTCAGTGTGTAGCACCTATATAGACTTTCTACACACTTCGCATTCAATTCAGATGCAAATCATATGCAAATCTGCTACTACTTATCATGCAAACAGGAAACTCAGGAGGAGGGGCTGGGAGCAGCTAACCTGACAGTTACATAGTTACAAAGTTAAGGAAAGGTGGGGGGAAAGGCTGCGCATCCCTAAACACATGCTGCAATTGAATGGTTAATCGCATAGGCATACACCGCCTCTGCCAGACTGAAAAATGCATGCCCTGCATCCAAGACAAGTGCTAACATTTATTAAACTAGGAGGTACTTTAGCTTCCAATATGGTTTGCATGCAAAGTATATTATACTAGACACTTGCGCCACGGTGAGGCAGACCTCCGGGCAAGTGACCTAACCTAAATTTAAAACCTCGGGAGCAGCTAAGCAGAAAAAAATGTGTAACTTACATTTGGTAGAACAGCGAGGAGAACGCCAGTGCATACCACTAAGGCTGCATCTGAAATGACCACCAGCTCAGTGTGTAGCACCTATATAGACTTTCTACACACTTCGCATTCAATTCAGATGCAAATCATATGCAAATCTGCTACTACTTATCATGCAAACAGGAAACTCAGGAGGAGGGGCTGGGAGCAGCTAACCTGACAGTTACATAGTTACAAAGTTAAGGAAAGGTGGGGGGAAAGGCTGCGCATCCCTAAACACATGCTGCAATTGAATGGTTAATCGCATAGGCATACACCGCCTCTGCCAGACTGAAAAATGCATGCCCTGCATCCAAGACAAGTGCTAACATTTATTAAACTAGGAGGTACTTTAGCTTCCAATATGGTTTGCATGCAAAGTATATTATACTAGACACTTGCGCCACGGTGAGGCAGACCTCCGGGCAAGTGACCTAACCTAAATTTAAAACCTCGGGAGCAGCTAAGCAGAAAAAAATGTGTAACTTACATTTGGTAGAACAGCGAGGAGAACGCCAGCGCATACCACTAAGGCTGCATCTGAAATGACCACCAGCTCAGTGTGTAGCACCTATATAGACTTTCTACACACTTCGCATTCAATTCAGATGCAAATCATATGCAAATCTGCTACTACTTATCATGCAAACAGGAAACTCAGGAGGAGGGGCTGGGAGCAGCTAACCTGACAGTTACATAGTTACAAAGTTAAGGAAAGGTGGGGGGAAAGGCAAACCATATTGGAAGCTAAAGTACCTCCTAGTTTAATAAATGTTAGCACTTGTCTTGGATGCAGGGCATGCATTTTTCAGTCTGGCAGAGGCGGTGTATGCCTATGCGATTAACCATTCAATTGCAGCATGTGTTTAGGGATGCGCAGCCTTTCCCCCCACCTTTCCTTAACTTTGTAACTATGTAACTGTCAGGTTAGCTGCTCCCAGCCCCTCCTCCTGAGTTTCCTGTTTGCATGATAAGTAGTAGCAGATTTGCATATGATTTGAATCTGAATTGAATGCGAAGTGTGTAGAAAGTCTATATAGGTGCTACACACTGAGCTGGTGGTCATTTCAGATGCAGCCTTAGTGGTATGCGCTGGCGTTCTCCTCGCATGAAAATTAAATATTGGTAAGAAAACCCACAAAAATCCCAGGTTTAACTATGCAAAAAAAAGTTATTTAACCATAGTGCAATTGCACGTGCAGTCTGTGATTTGCAAAAAGGTCCTTAGTGAACGATGTATTCTACAAAATGCTGCAAAAGATGCTAGTGAAGTATAAGTTGTGTATGGTCAGAAATGCCAATTTCCGATTCCGTAGAAATTCCGATTTCCACCAATGCCGATTATCGATTTTGCGTATTTGCAATCGGTTTCCGATTTCCAAGTTCGGATTTCCAATTTCCGAGTACTTTATTTGGGATAATTTTTTGCTTTCTCTGATTGGCCAAATACTTCCAAGTTGACTCTGCCTTCTCTGATTGGTCCAATGCTTCCGAGTTCTGGGATTGGGCTAAAACTGCCAAGTTGTGGTAATGCAGTATTTCTACAGAAATCCGATTTCCGAGTAGTGTTTTTTTTGGGTCATTTATTTTGCATGCTCTGATTGGCCAAATACTTCCGAGTTGTTACTGCATTCTCTGATTGGTCCAATGCTTCCGAGTTCTGTGATTGGGCTGAAATTACCAAATTGCAGTAATGCAATATTTCTGAAGAAATCCGATTTCCAAGTTCCATTTTCCGATTTCCGATTGGAAATTCGGATTTCCAATCGGAAATTCAGAAATTTCAATCCCGCAGAACACAAATGAGCATCCCTAATATAAATATATAATAATGGAAGGGACATCATTAGACTATGCCTATGGTAGAGATTACGTTTTTACCCCCTTTGAGGGACAGTTAGTGATGCGACTATGTACTGTGTAAAGTGCTGTAGATGTCAGTGAAATATAAATACATAACAACCATATGGAAGGGACATTATTGACTATGACTATACTATAGATTGGGTTAGGAGCTCCTTTGATTGACAGTTTGATTGACAGTGATATGACAATGTGTAACCTGTATGAAATCGCTATTCCCAGGCTCTGGCTGAGTGGAATTCGCCAGACACTGACTCAGATGAAATTATCAAAGATGAAATTATCAAAGATTTATTCACAACCAAACAGTGGTCACGTCAATTGCTATCAGCCAAAACACTACAATATCAAAACACACCTCCCTTGCACATCAAAGGTCAAAAATACACAATATCTAGTCTTTACAGTCGGTGCACCGGTAAAACCTGCAGAAGGAAACGGTTAGTTACACAGAAATTATAGTGAGCTACAATAGGTCTTGTTATACAACAATCAACCACTTTACAGCATATACAAATCACAGTACCGATGTTGGGCGTGGGCTGGGAAAAGGGTTGATCTACTGAGCAATTCAGTCCAGTACCTAATCAGTTCTCAATCCCTTGCAACCAAGTCCAAGCTATATTGCTCAGCAAAACCTTGGGGGAAACTCGTGACAGTTCGCAATATGGTACCGAATAGTTGACAATTCGTTGGTTGTATTTGTAGCACTCAATATACTTTACTCTTAATACCTCCCCTCTGGATTGGGCATCCCAAAATAACAAACAAAATAAAATATACATCAAATAATCAAAAAGGGTTAAAGCAAAATAAAGATCAACACCACCCTCCTACAATAGAACTTTCTTTATGTGCACTTTGACTTTAAGGCTGAATAAGCTCTGAATTAGAGTTGATGCAAAACTTGTAATCTAAGTAGGTTAACTTTGTATCTTGATCAGATGACAGTTGAATTTCTCTGTAGCACACTTTAGTATCACAAGTAGTGATGCAACTTCTCCTCTTCCACTTAACTTAGTCATACTGGCAGGTTATCTTTAAATATCAAACTCTTCGTAATCATGTAGAACACATCAACATCTGAAGTTTAACTCTTGACTTGAAACGGACTTGACAGGGATAATGTCTCTATATAACAGGACCTCATGCAAGCGGGAGCTGTGTCAGCTCAGCAGGGTACTCTAGGGTAGTTGAGAATGTCTCTCAGTGACAGTAGGGCCTGGACTTTTTAGCAATAGCTTTTGCAATAGCAACTTGTCTCACTTTAGATTAGCAACTTTCTTCTGCATAAGCAACTGTAATCTCTCAGCACAAAGTCTCTGTGACTGTAAAGCACTCTCACATAGGCAGTCTTTAGCAATACCACTCAGGGATACATTCTGGGCCTCTCCAGGTTCTAGATCGCTGTCATCAACAAGTTTACACTGGACACTGGCTACTAACTAAAGTTGAAGAGAAATTGAGAGCCCAATATGGTGTAGTATGTCAAAATTGATTGGATAAATGAAACAGTGAGATGGTAATACTCACAAACATGGGTTACCACCTAGGTAACCGCTCATTAGGCAGGTGAGGAGATTAGACCTGTCCTCACTCAGGATTAGGAAGTCACTCTCTGTAGATAGGAAGAAAGGGGGTAGATCACCCCTCCACCTGGGGTGGACTCAAATATATTGGTAGGTGAACAGAGGCGCCAGAAGGATAAAAGTACATAAAAAATTTTTAAAAAATTGCTGGGAGGAAGTGGTGGACTCGCCTCTGTTAAAGCAGACACCAAGGACTGTAAATATATAGATATACACATTTATTGAAAATACCCCAAAGATGCAACGCGTTTCGCGGGCACAGCCCACTTCTTCAGGCAATAAGCAGGGGATAAACAACAGCAATTCAGTTATGGCAAGCAGAGCACCTCTGAGGTGCTTTAGCAGAGCACCTCTGAGGTGCTCTGCTTGCTATAACTGAATTGCTGTTGTTTATCCCCTGCTTATTGCCTGAAGAAGTGGGCTGTGCCCGCGAAACGCGTTGCATCTTTGGGGTATTTTCAATAAATGTGTATATCTATATATTTACAGTCCTTGGTGTCTGCTTTAACGGAGGCGAGTCCACCACTTCCTCCCAGCAATTTTTTTAAAAAATGTATGTACTTTTATCTTTCTGGCGCCTCTGTTCACCTACCAATATACTGGCTACTAACTGTACACACTTAAAGGCTTAGATGTGGCTCTTAGGCCTATACTCATCTGACTGCAAATGTCTTTAGATCAAGGTTAATCCGGGTCTGCTGCCTCCGCCCTCCCGGTAGTGTCCGGCTGACTGCTGCTGTCCTTACTGTATGGCCTCCGAGTCCCCCTAGCTTCTGGGCGACTGCTGCACTGGTCTGGACTCCCACCCTGCTTCGCACCGCTTGCTCCTGCTCAAGTCCTCTCTCCTCCACATCCTCTCTTGCTCTTCTCCTGGCTCCAACTAGTTCCTGCCGGTTACACCCTTCTAGACCCTGCCCCCTGCACCTGCGCTGTATCTCTCTGACAGGCTGTGCGGGGCTCGGGAAAGTCCCAGCAAATTCCCCTAATTTGCATACTGTGGTTGCTTGGCAACAGTCTATGTGACATTTCCATCGCTTACTGGCCCTTCTCATGCACCGTTTTGGTTCTAGCAGCATGATACTTAGTCTTAAAGGTGCCACATACATAGGAATGTTTAAGTAATCTGTAACCCTCTTTTGGGGGGGTTACAAATGTGCTGTAGTTCTGTCAATATTGTCATACGCAGCAACAGACTAGCAATTCATATTTCCATTCATGGAAAATCCATGATCTAAAGTACTTAGAAAATGCATCCTGGAATACAATACTCCCCATTGATTAATACAGTAAAAGAAGCTTTACTGACCTCCTTGTGATGTTTAAACTTATAAATGCAGTTTAAAGCATACAAACATCACTCCCATACTGCTTTCACCTGAGAACAGATATGTGTGATCAATATTCAATATATATTTCATTCACATTTTAATTAGGTGGGGTAGTTTTTAATACATTTTTTTACATTTCTATTTATTGAAAAAAATCTCACTGTGTAACCAGCTTCTCAGTGCTTTCTCCAATGTTATCTAGCTCAGGAGAGACTTAGTCATTCAAGACCAACAACTGATATTAACTAAAGAACATCCAGATATTTACCACATAATTATGGCTGTCAGAACATTTGTGATTTATGCTGGGAATAGGAGAGCAGGGTAATGTTGAATTAGATCACTATTCCATCCTGGAACTTTAATGAAGCTTACTATGATGTATTTGTATTATATTAAGCCTAGAAATACATTTTAAAAAGGAAGATGGTTGGGGCACTACTGGACATAGTGTACTGAGTGCATAACCAGTATGTTTTCAACGTTTACCTAATTGAAGCTTAAAGATGTTTTTTTTGCTACTTGGTTGCAGAAAAATGTATTCATTTCCTTTGCCTTGGTCTATGCTACAGAGCTGTGTCATTTAATATTGGATCATGTGACAATGTCAGGGCTGGATTTCCATAAAGGCCACAAAAACCTGGGTCTTGGGTGGCTACAGCCCAAAGGGTTGACAGCACATGGAAGAGGGGTTTCTGCATGTGGAAGAGGAGAGTTGCAGTTGTCCAAGAAAATGGTATATGGATGATACACATGGAATGAGAGGGATGCATAGGGAAAAGTGGGATGTTGCTGCACAGGGAAGGGGTGCTACACGTAAATTGGCTTAAGGGTGCAAAATCTATTAATCCAGCACATGTATTTAAATCTAGCATATTTATTCTGGAAAGCCTATCTTTGCTAAGGGGGCAGGGCATGTAATAGCAGAAAGGCTCAAATGAATGCAGTGGAGTAAGACTACAACAGCCTGCTCTATTGAATATCCAGGCATTCTTTACATCGGATATTGGTCCTTCTACATAAGTCATGTGTAAAGAAGATATAGGCAGGATGATAGCAATACAGACTGCAGAAACAGACATTTCTGCAGGGCTTTGTGGGTCCATATAAGTTTGAGTGGGTGGGACTGGCTACCTGTATAACTAAAAGGCAGTTGAGGGTGCAGTGCTGTGTGTGCATATTACAACTGCCACCTACTGAACTTGCACGCCGCGGGTGGGGGGGGGGAATGGGGTGCTCTGCACACAGCAGATTCGTAGGAAGGATGACCGGATTACTGGTCCAACATAAAAGAACTAGTAGACCCAAGCCCATTTAAAAACGGGCTCTAGGGTCTGTTTCTCGTTGCCGCCCGCCGCATGTTACTGCGCACACGCGCGCACACCAGCCGCACACCCGGCCGCCCAATCACACGCCCGCCTGGCTCCCTGGCCCCGTCCTCCTGTCTCTGTGAGGCTGGGTCCGTGCTGCGCACATGCGCAGTAGCAAGAAGCACAGACCAGCTACACAGAGACAGCACACGCAGGGACACGGGTTTTATTATAGAGGATGATTATAGTGCATTACAGCTAATTAGACCACATTCCTGGTTGCATAGGACTTTTAGTGTGATGTACTGTATACGTTTGGTGAGAGCTGGCCCTTGTATAACTACATATGGAACTTTGCCAAATGTGATATGTCAAAATAATAGGTCATTGGCATGGAGGAGAGTGAGACATACAAGATTCATAAGTATATCTATAAAACATATTCCATTTTCTGAAACAAGAACTAGAATCTAAAACTAGGAAATCTGATAAGCTAATGACAGCTCACTTAAAACATCTCTAAGGCTTTGTCCTATTACATGGCATGTACAATGTTATTTGTTAACATGGTAGGTTATAATAGCTATTAAATGATAGTGAACCTGATCTCACAAATTGTTGTAGATCTTAAGATTGTACTTAATGGGTAGCTTAAACATATTCAAAAGTAGTATTAATTATAAAACCATATACTGAAAAATAAAAAAAACGTACATGGCTGATATCTAACTGTAAAACATTCTAAAAGAAAAGATCTCTAGCACAGTAAGTTAAATATTTAAGTTGTAAATGTCCTATAACTGACGGTGTTTGACACCTATGCTAGGAGCCTTCACCTTAAATAGCAACATTAGGAACTGTGCCAATAAGTTGTGCCAAATGTCCATGTCTACTTGCATTGTACGTACTGCTGCATAGGAGATGTCACAAACTGTTAACTCATGACTAAGTTTTAAACAAACTAGTGTTGAAGGTAAAATGTAAAATACTCTCTTTTGGTAATTCAGGCAATTTCCAGAAAATCTGTTTTATTCCAGTGTTCACGTCTGTGACATGTAGAAAAAAAAACCCATAAAAACACTAAAGCTAGTTTTTTGGAGTTAGAATTCTTAATAATTTTCTCATTGAGCAGTAATTCCCAAAATGTGGGATATGCGCCATGGGTGAGACCCCTCAGTGGAGATGGCACACTATGGTACTTACCAATTCTCTACATTACTGTATTGTGAGTAGGGATGAGCGAGAATGTCTATGGCAGTCTTGCATCAAGCTTCAGGGGTGGTAACGCAAATTTTCACAGAAATTTTTTTTGCTTCGGATGGTTTTGCAAATTTCATTGAAGACAATAGCACCAATGTAATAGCAACTGACTAGTGACTAAACCCCTGGAGTGTGCAAATAAAACATATTTTGTTGAATACACAGCTTGTTGTGTCTGCTTGAAGGAGGTAACTCCACCACTGCCTCCTAAGCAATTTTTAATATTTTAAGTATTGTTTTTATTCTTTTGGCGCCTCTGTTCTATCTACAAATGTAATAGCAAAGCCACCACACATGCTAAAACCGCCAACTTTGCTAAGTATAATAAGGAGAGTAATGGAAAGAAGAAGAAAATTTATTTTACAAAAAAAACCTTGTTTTTGAGAAAGTTGATGTTAAGACTATATTAGGAAAAATGGATTTTTAAATCAGGTTAAATGATGGATAATGCATCGGTATTGAAAATCTGCATATATTACCAGAAACAGCACTGACTTTCCTGCAGGAAACCTTGAGGAAAGTTACAACACTTTTGCTGGGGATTGCTGTACAGCCACAAAACTGCTATAAAAGGATCCCCGGCAAGTATACCTATTATTTACATGAAAAATAAATACATAAAAAAATGGCATGGGTTCCATCCCTCCCAAGCCTCTTTAAGGCAGGGATCCCCAAACACCGGGCCAGCTGGGCTGCGGCGGGTCTGGCCTCTCCCCGCGGCCGCTGCTCCAGTTACCTTATGAGCGGGCGACCGCTTCCTCTCTCAGATTCCCCCGTCACTCCTCTCCTCTTTGCAGCATCTTCTATTCACAGCAGCGCATCCTACGGCCGCTGTAAGGAGGGAAGAAAGCGAGACAGCGGTTCCCATGGTAACGGCGATCGCTGCTACAGGAAGCCACTGTCTCGCTTCATTCCCTCCTTACAGCGGCCGTAGGACACGCTGCTGTAAATAGAAGATGCTGCAAAGAGGAGAGTGGCTGGGGAAATCTGAGAGAGGAAGCGGCCACCCGCTCATAAGGTAACAGGAGCGGCGGCCGCGGGGGGAGTGGGCTACACAGGGGCGCTATACTGCCTATACTGGGGCACTATACTGGGGCAACTATACTTGCTATACTAGGGCACACTGGGGCACTATACTAGCTATACTGGACCACTATACTAGCTATACTGGGGCACACTGGGGCACTATACTGGCTATACTGGGGCACACTGGGGCACTATACTGGCTATACTGGGGCACATAGGGCAGTGGGGCACTATACTAGCTATACTAGGGCACACTAGGGCACTATACTAGCTATACTGAGGCACACTAGGGCACTATACTGGCTATACAGGGGCACATGGGGCACTATACTAGCTATACTGGGGCATACTGGGGAACTATACTAGCTATACTGGGGCACTATATTAGCTATACTGGGGCACACTGGGACACTATACTAGCTATACTGGGGCACTATACTAGCTATACTGGGGCATACTGGGGCACTATATTAGCTATACTGAGTTACACTGGGACACTATACTAGCTATACTGGGGCACTATACTAGCTATACTGGGGCATACTGAGGCACTATATTAGCTATACTGGGTTACACTGGGGCACTATAATAGCTATACTGGGCCACTATACTAGCTATACTGGGGCACATGGGGCACTATACTAGCTATACTGGGGCACTATACAAGCTATACTTGGGCAACTATACTTGGTCACTTTGATACTAATTATACTGGGGCACTATACTAGCTATACTGGGGTAACTAGATTCCCCATACTAGGGCAACTATGCTTGCTATGCCGCCGCACCCCCCAACCTCCCCCTCCTGTAACCTGCTGCACACGACACTGCTCAATGCAAATCCCCCACGATGTAGCGCAGTTCCGCAGGCAGGACAATGGATTGTGGAACCTCGATCCATCGGTAGGTGAGTATTTAGCATAACACCATCTCCTGCCCTCTGTAGCTCATCAGGGTACGTTCACACTGCACGCGTTTCCAGCTGCGTTTTGGAAACGCATGCGGGTGGCCCGACATGCACGACATCAGACAGTGCATAGAGTGCACTGTCTGATGTTCACACTGCCTGCGTTCCGGACCTGTGCGGTCCGGGAACGCATGCTGCACGCATTTTTAGCAAAAACGCATGGCTGTCCCATTCACTTTTCAGTGATGGGATCAGCCACGCAACGCACACAAACGCGGATGGCGTGCGTTCATACGCGTTGTGGTCCGCACGCGTTCCGCACGCATAGCCATCCGCATTTGTGATCTGAACGGGCCCAGTCCTGCAGCTAGCAGGGAATTTCTGGACAGACTCAGCAGCTGTCCGCCTAACAGACTGCATTGTGTGTTGCTGTTGCTAAGACTAATAAAAGCAATTTGAGCATACTGTTAGTTCTGGAAATTTTGGAAAAAGTTGAAATGAAAAATATTTTTTCATAACACTGAATTGCAAAAAGACTTGTAAAGAACAGACCTATGTTTATAGCATTTTCTTTCATCTTTTTTTTTGTTAACAAAAGTAAAATTTTCCATTTATACAGAGCTCCAGAATTTCAAGCCAAGGCAGGTTTATTTCGGTGAAATATTGACTTCTCTTAGATAACTGTAATCTTGTTTTGTTTTGCAATACATGAAAGACAGGCTTACTCTAACAAAGAAGGTACATTTGAAGTAATATTGAACTGCTGCAAAAATTATATCTTGCATTTCTGTCTGTTTAGAGTTGTTTCATGTAATCAGTGCCACAAAAATGACTGGGCAATAGTAAAGATATTAGTACTGAAATAGAAATGCCATACAAATAGTAACAACAGTGCCAAGGGGTTGATTCACTCAAACCTCAATAGAATTGCTGTGCACACACTAGTATTTAATGCAGCTTGCATCACACACATAGTACAATCCATGTTATGTACACAATGCATGTGTTGCTTCTACAATGCGCATTACACCATGTGTACATAGCAGATGTTGCTCTATATAAGCAGAGCACTCTGTACTACAGGTAAATTTGCTATGTGTTATGTGCCCATGACAATTCTACCAAGCTGGCATTGAAAATGACACATACCAGTGTAGAGAGGTGAAATTAGTGCAGTGGATGCTGGACACTGAAGCCTAACGGCTGTTTTGCGCAAGCTACGCTTCTACGGAGGCTGCAGGGTGATGCATAAAGACTTCTAGTATTCTATGGTTATGTGCGCCACCCTACAGCCTCTTTAGAAGTGCAAAATGCCCATCATGCTTCAGTGCCCAGGACCCACCGCCACTGATTTCACCTCTCCACAATTGTATGTGTCATTTTTATTACCAGCACACGTATAATGCCTGGGATGACCACTTTTGTACACTTCATGGAATAAAGCAAGATTCAGCAGTTCATGCTTTCCCCCTCTTTATTCCAATTTACAGATATCCTTTGTGTCAGAGCATGCTGCAACTGCTTATTGAAGGTGAATGTAATAACGGCCCACCTCTCCTTACCTACTGCATACCACTGTAGTGCCAACCCATCTCCTTCTTACATCCACAATTCTAACAAGGTTTACTGAATTAACCCTTATGTATTCAAAATCATGTGTGACCAATTGAAACATCATACTATGTGGGTCCTTTAGTCTTTAAGCCTTTGCCAGGGCCCAAAAAATCATGCGTGCATAAATAACGTTGATTTGAGTTGACAAATAGTTGTAGCTTTACGGGTATTTAACTTCAAGGCAACGACACATGTTCGTTTCGGGCTTTTATGTAAAATTGTGTGCGCCCTTCATCAGGCCGTGATACCCAATTCTGTGTAGCTCAACCGAAAGTGGGAGACCAATCAGGCAACAAAAGGCTGAATGCTGGGGGGGGGCGTCTGAACTCACCAGACACACAAAATCTTCCCAACGGCTGGAAACAAATGCTGCAAAGCGGGTTCCCGCTTTGCAGCATTTGTTTCCAGCCATTGGGAAGATTTTGTGTGTCTGGTGAGTTCAGACGACCCCCCCAGCATTCGGCCTTTTGTTGCCTGATTGGTCTCCCCCTTTCGGTTGAGCTACACAGAATTGGGTATCACGGCCTGATGAAGGGAGCACACAATTTTACATAAAAGCCCGAAACGAACATGTGTCGTTGCCTTGAAGTTAAATACCCGTAAAGCTACAACTATTTGTCAACTCAAATCAACCTTATGTATCCCTAAGACCAATCACTGTGATACTGAAGAAACATGTGTTTTTGATATTTTTCTATATGTGTCAATAAATATTTTTCAGAATTTTTTTGCCTCTCTGAGATTGCATTAGTCTATATAGTCCTCTTCTAAAGTCATAAATAAGTGTTGGTGGGTAAGGTGGATTACCCTGAAAAAGGACTGTGTTTTTGATCCTTCACAATATAAAGGATTGTACCTCTAGATTTTTTGACAAAGATTGTTGATATAGATAACCATATGGAGTGAACTAAAAAAGAAACAATACAACAGTGAGTGCTAGAAATAGAAAACCAATAATATTGCAGCTAGACTATAGTTTTCTTCTAAGACAACTAAAAACTGTAAACATTTAACCCTCCTGGCGGTCTATTAAAAACCGCCAGGGGGCAGCTCAGCCGTTTTTTTGTATTTTTTTTTTAAATCATGTAGCGAGCCTAGGGCTCGCTACATGATAGCCGCTGTGCAGCGGCATCCCCCTAGCCTGTTTGATTGCCTCCGGCGATCGGCAATCAGGAAATCCCGTTCAAAGAACGGGATTTCCTGGAGGGCTTCCCCCGTCGCCATGGCGACGGGGCGAGATGACGTCACCAACGTCATCACGACGTCATCAGTAGTGTTGGGCGAACAGTGTTCGCCACTGTTCGGGTTCTGCAGAACATCACCCTGTTCGGGTGATGTTCGAGTTCGGCCGAACACCTGACGGTGCTCGGCCAAACCGTTCGGCCATATGGCCGAACTAAGAGCGCATGGCCGAACGTTCCCCGAACGTTCGGCTAGCGCTGTGATTGGCCGAACGGGTCACGTGGTTCGGACCCGAACGCGCTCTGATTGGCCGAACTGTCACGTGGTTCGGGTAAATAAATACCCGAACCACGTCATATCTCCGCCATTTGTCTGTGGGTTTAGCTTTGGGTAGGCAGGCAGGGTAGTTCGCGCTCCAGCCACGCTAGCCAGGGTCCCCCCCAGTCATTGTGTGTCGCTGCTGGGAACAGTAGTACACCGCTCGTTCAGCCACACTATATAGCATTCTGTGTACTGTTCTGTGTCTGCTGGGAACAGTAGTACACCGCTCGTTCAGCCACACTATATAGCATTCTGTGTACTGTTCTGTGTCTGCTGGGAACAGTAGTACACCGCTCGTTCAGCCACACTATATAGCATTCTGTGTACTGTTCTGTGTCTGCTGGGAACAGTAGTACACCGCTCGTTCAGCCACACTATATAGCATTCTGTGTACTGTTCTGTGTCTGCTGGGAACAGTAGTACACCGCTCGTTCAGCCACACTATATAGCATTCTGTGTACTGTTCTGTGTCTGCTGGGAACAGTAGTACACCGCTCGTTCAGCCACACTATATAGCATTCTGTGTACTGTTCTGTGTCTGCTGGGAACAGTAGTACACCGCTCGTTCAGCCACACTATATAGCATTCTGTGTACTGTTCTGTGTCTGCTGGGAACAGTAGTACACCGCTCGTTCAGCCACACTATATAGCATTCTGTGTACTGTTCTGTGTCTGCTGGGAACAGTAATACACCGCTCGTTCAGCCACACTATATAGCATTCTGTGTACTGTTCTGTGTCTGCTGGGAACAGTGGTACACCGCTCGTTCAGCCACACTATATAGCATTCTGTGTACTGTTCTGTGTCTGCTGGGAACAGTAGTACACCGCTCGTTCAGCCACACTATATAGCATTCTGTGTACTGTTCTGTGTCTGCTGGGAATAGTGGTACACCGCTCGTTCAGCCACACTATATAGCATTCTGTGTACTGTTCTGTGTCTGCTGGGAACAGTAGTACACCGCTCGTTCAGCCACACTATATAGCATTCTGTGTACTGTTCTGTGTCTGCTGGGAATAGTGGTACACCGCTCGTTCAGCCACACTATATAGCATTCTGTGTACTGTTCTGTGTCTGCTGGGAACAGTAGTACACCGCTCGTTCAGCCACACTATATAGCATTCTGTGTACTGTTCTGTGTCTGCTGGGAATAGTGGTACACCGCTCGTTCAGCCACACTATATAGCATTCTGTGTACTGTTCTGTGTCTGCTGGGAACAGTAGTACACCGCTCGTTCAGCCACACTATATAGCATTCTGTGTACTGTTCTGTGTCTGCTGGGAACAGTGGTACACCGCTCGTTCAGCCACACTATATAGCATTCTGTGTACTGTTCTGTGTCTGCTGGGAACAGTAGTACACCGCTCGTTCAGCCACACTATATAGCATTCTGTGTACTGTTCTGTGTCTGCTGGGAACAGTAGTACACCGCTCGTTCAGCCACACTATATAGCATTCTGTGTACTGTTCTGTGTCTGCTGGGAATAGTGGTACACCGCTCGTTCAGCCACACTATATAGCATTCTGTGTACTGTTCTGTGTCTGCTGGGAACAGTAGTACACCGCTCGTTCAGCCACACTATATAGCATTCTGTGTACTGTTCTGTGTCTGCTGGGAACAGTAGTACACCGCTCGTTCAGCCACACTATATAGCATTCTGTGTACTGTTCTGTGTCTGCTGGGAATAGTGGTACACCGCTCGTTCAGCCACACTATATAGCATTCTGTGTACTGTTCTGTGTCTGCTGGGAATAGTGGTACACCGCTCACCCGTCACTGTATAGCATTGTGCTCTGTGTCGCTGCTGGGAATAGTGGTACTGTATAGCATTTCTGTACTGCCACTGTACTGCTGCCAGTCAGCGTGTACTGTAAGGATAAGTGAAATGAGGAAGAAATCCGGTGAAAGAGGGAGGGGCAAGGGAAGAGGTGTTTCCCCTGACGGTTCACGTACAGGCCACAGGGGAGCACCCAAGAAAACCCACTCAATACCGCCCATGTTGTCCAGGACAACAACCCTCACAAATCCAAAAGAACAGGACCAGATAATTACTTGGATGACCTCTCAAGCGTCCAGCAGTGGGTTAAGCAGCACCAGCACATCACGCACGAGGTCCGAGTCCTCAGCCAGTTACAAGGAGCCAGTGGGCACAAAGCTGACACAACCGGCAGCGACACCACGCACACAACTGCCAGATAACCAGTCCGATGAATTACCTCAGGACACAATGGGGTATTCGCAGGAGCTATTCCCAGCCCAACAAACTTCCACCTTTCAAAGGTCAATGGAGGAACAGCCAGAAATGTTGTGCCTGGATTCACAACCGTTAACTGTGGGAAATGCACCGCGCACTGAAATACAAGGCGAGTCCGAAGAGGACTCGGAAACCCAAATCCCAGAGCAATTTGGGCAGGAGGGGTTGCAATTGCAGGAGGTCGGCCGACAAGATCTGGAAGACGACGTTGGAGTGTGCTGCGCAGAGGTTGTTGTGGGGAGCTCTACTCCACGGCGGTGGCCCACAATGACATATGACGAGTTTGAGGAGATGGAAGAGGAGGGTATGGACAATGTGGACAGAGACCCAGATTTTGTTTGTGAACGAGAACATCGCCGTCGTAGCAGCAGCACAGATGAGTCTGTTGAAGAACACACTGCTGCACGAGTTCGCCTTGTGCCACAAGGTAGGCGGCGCGCAATTTCAGGCACCACAAGCGTGGAAGTTCAAGTGAGAGGCAAAAGAGGAGCAAACAGAAATCGCCAGCAAGGAGGCAGGTGCTCCAAAGTCTGGGCTTTCTTTGAAGACTGCACTGAGGATGTTACCATGGCGATTTGCAAGGTGTGCAAGACCCGCCTGAGCAGGGGGAAAAATATTAACAACCTCTCCACCACCAGCATGAGCCGTCACATGCTATCCAAACATCCCACTCTTTGGGCAAACGCGTCAGGACAGGGTACCAGAAACAACACTGCCTCCCTTGGGTTCACCAGACCCGCCTCAGCAGCAGCAGTAGCCCAGCCATTGCGTGGTTCACAACATTCACAAACATCAGACGACGCTGACACTGTCACTTTCCGGAGTAGTGCTCTTGAGGTCTCCCAGTGTTCATCAAACACAACAACCAACAGCCCTTCCGTGTGCAGCGCTACGGTTCAGTTGTCTGTGTCGGAGATGTTTGAGCGCAAGAGGAAATTGCCAGCAAATGACCCCCGGGCCGTGGCAGTAACAGCCAGCATAGCCAAGCTTCTGGCCTGCGAAATGCTGCCATATCGATTGGTGGAGACAAACAGCTTCAAGGGCATGATGTCAGTGGCCATCCCACGTTACGTGGTTCCCAGCCGCTACCACTTTGCACGCTCTGCAGTGCCTGAGTTGCATGAGCACGTGGTCAGCAAAATAACCCGAAGCTTGAAGAATGCCGTTGCCTGCAAGGTTCACCTCACCACTGACACCTGGACGAGTGCGTTCGGCCAGGGTCGATACATCTCCCTTACCGCGCACTGGGTGAACCTTGTGGAGCCTGGCAGCGATTCCTCACCTGCTACGGCACGGGTGTTGCCCACGCCACAAACAGCTGCACCGCCGTCCCTCCCACTGGATAACAACAGCAGCACCTACCTCTCTGACTCCTTCTCCTCCAACGCATCTCAAAGCTGTACCTCATCCGGAAACGCTAACCCAGCAGCAGTAGGATCGTGGAAGCAGTGCAGCACAGCTGTTGGCATGCGTCAGCAAGCGTTGCTGAAGCTAATCTGCCTTGGGGATAAGCAGCACACAGGGGAGGAAATTTGGAGGGGAATAAAGGAACAGACGGATTTGTGGCTGGCACCGCTGGACCTGAAACCGGGCATGGTTGTGTGTGATAATGGGAGTAATCTCATTCGCGCTTTAAGGTTGGCTAAGCTGACACACATCCCTTGCCTGGCGCACGTGATGAACCTAGTAGTTCAGCGGTTCCTGAGGACATACCCAGGCGTGCCCGATCTGCTGTTGAAGGTGCGTCGAGTGTCCAAACATTGTAGAAATTCCAGTACTGCTTCGGGGGCACTCGCCAAGATGCAGGAGCGCTTCAATCTCCCCCACCATCGCTTGCTGTGTGATGTCCCTACGCGCTGGAATTCTACGCTGCACATGCTAGCCCGCTTTTGCGAGCAGAAGAGTGCAGTGGTCCAGTACATGACGGCGCAGTACCGAGGCGCATCCGGCCAGCTGCCAAGCTTCTGTGGATCCGATTGGGCCAACATGTTGGACCTCTGCCAAGTCCTCCAAAATTTTGAGCAATCCACGTTGCTTGTGAGCAGTGACAACTCTTCAGTCAGCATTACCATACCACTGCTGTGTTTACTGAAGAGGTCGATGTTAAAAATCAAGGAAACAGCTGTCATGATGCAACTGGGGGAATCTGAAGGAGAAAACGATCAGCGTGATGGTACCAACATCAGGCCATCCGCCTCAGGGAACGCTGGCCCCAGCAGCTATGACGAAGAAGAGGAGGAGGAACAGCTGGAGTTGGAGCAGGAATTTCATGCCACCACTGACGAGGGCCAGAGCGGTGCACGTTGGACTTCCACAATTCAACGCGAATGGTCAGCAGAAGCAGACCAGGAGGAAGGTGACGACTATGATGCATCACAACAACTATCACAACGCTCACAAGAGGATGATGAGGATTCTGGTAGGACTCTGGCACACATGGCTCAATTCATGCTAGACTGCATTGAACGTGACCCACGCATTGTGCGCATTCTGGACAACACCAATTACTGGGTTTATACCCTTCTGGATCCACGGTACAAACACAATGTTCCAAAACTGCTTGAAGAAAGAGTCAGACAGGTCAAAATGGAAGAATACCAGCAGGCCCTTGTGGAGACTTTAGAGAGGAGATTGACATCCTCCCCCTCCTCTAGCCAGTTGTACGCAGACAGACTGACTTCCGCAAACCCAGGACGACCAGGAGGGCAGCAAACAACGCAAGCCGCAGCTAGTACCCAAAAGGGAATGGTATCGGCAGTGTCCTTGGAGTGGGAACATTTTCTGACACCCATGCAGCCGCAGCCCACTGAACAGCAAGCGTGCAGATCCACCTCCAACACCGATCGCCTGGAGAAGATGGTCAAGGACTACATGTCAGATGGCGTAGCTGTGTCGAACCATCCATCTGCACCCTTCAACTATTGGGTATCGAAGCTAGACACCTGGCACGAACTGGCAATGTACGCAATAGAGGTGCTGGCTTGCCCGGCAGCCAGCGTTATGTCGGAACGCTGTTTCAGTGCTGCCGGAGGCATCGTCACAGATCGGCGTATCCGCCTCTCTACAGAAAATGCAGACCGTCTGACTCAAATTAAAATGAATCAATCCTGGATTGGAAATGACTACGCAATACTCCAGGACCCCAACCAAGTAACATGACCAATGAACATCTGGGATGGTGTTGCGTTTCCGGGCCCTGTTTATTGAACCTCTCATCTGTATTACATTTATGACTGCATGGCGGCAAAAAGCATTGCTGCTATATCCGCACGCTTTTTGTCCACATGCAAGGCCTGGGTTGTTGTGTCTCACAAAGCGTGGCCTTCTCCTCCTGCGCCTGCTCCTGTTCCATCACGTCTGCTGCTGCTGGGTTAGCGTTGCCGCGTGGTCCCTGTTTATTGAACCACTTATCTTTATTACATTTATGACTGCATGGCGGTACAAAGCATGCTATCCGCACGCTTCTTGCCCTCATGCAAGGCCTGGGTTGTTGTGTCTCACAAAGCGTGGCCTTCTCCTCCTGCGCCTGCTCCTGTTCCATCACGTCTGCTGCTGCTGGGTTAGCGTTGCCGCGTGGTCCCTGTTTATTGAACCACTTATCTTTATTACATTTATGACTGCATGGCGGTACAAAGCATGCTATCCGCACGCTTCTTGCCCTCATGCAAGGCCTGGGTTGTTGTGTCTCACAAAGCGTGGCCTTCTCCTCCTGCGCCTCCTCCTGTTCCATCACGTCTGCTGCTGCTGGGTTAGCGTTGCCGCGTGGTCCCTGTTTATTGAACCACTTATCTTTATTACATTTATGACTGCATGGCGGTACAAAGCCTGCTATCCGCACGCTTCTTGCCCTCATGCAAGGCCGGGGTTGTTGTGTCTCACAAAGCGTGGCCTTCTTCTCCTCCTGCGCCACCCTCCTCCTGTTCCATCACGTGTGCTGCTGCTGGGTTAGCGTTGCCGCGTGGTCCCTGTTTATTGAACCACTTATCTTTATTACATTTATGACTGCATGGCGGTACAAAGCATGCTATCCGCACGCTTCTTGCCCTCATGCAAGGCCTGGGTTGTTGTGTCTCACAAAGCGTGGCCTTCTCCTCCTGCGCCTCCTCCTGTTCCATCACGTCTGCTGCTGCTGGGTTAGCGTTGCCGCGTGGTCCCTGTTTATTGAACCACTTATCTTTATTACATTTATGACTGCATGGCGGTACAAAGCCTGCTATCCGCACGCTTCTTGCCCTCATGCAAGGCCGGGGTTGTTGTGTCTCACAAAGCGTGGCCTTCTTCTCCTCCTGCGCCACCCTCCTCCTGTTCCATCACGTGTGCTGCTGCTGGGTTAGCGTTACCGGTCCCTTTTCCTGGAACCTCTTATATGTATTACATTTATGACTGCATGCCGACAAAAAACATGTTACCTGTGCAAAGAAAACAGACATTTCCCGCATTTAAAAGACAGTTTTCCCTTTGAAACTTTAAAATCGATTTTCTCAAAAACTATAAGCTCTTTTTGCTAATTTTTTTTTCCTCTTGTACCCACTCCCAAGGTGCACATACCCTGTAAATTTGGGGTATGTGGCATGTAAGGAGGCTTTACAAACCACAAAAGTTCGGGTCCCCATTGACTTCCATTATGTTCGGAGTTCGGGTCGAACACCCGAACATCGCGGCCATGTTCGGCCTGTTCGGCCCGAACCCGAACATCTAGATGTTCGCCCAACACTAGTCATCAGGAGTCCCGATCCACCCCTCAGCGCTGCCTGGCGCTGATAGGCCAGGCTGCGCAAGGGGTCTAGGGGGGGCGGCATGGCGCGGCAGATAGCGGCAAATCGGCGCGGGGCGGCGGCGATCGGTGAGCTCACGCAGCTAGCAAAGTGCTAGCTGCGTGCAGCAAAAAAAAATTGTGCAAATCGGCCCAGCAGGGCCTTAGAAAACCTCCTGTGTGGCTTACCCCGAACTATGTTTGGGGTTACCGCCAGGAAGGGTAATACAGTTCAGAGTATATAGAGTCTACAAAAACACTCCTATACAACCCCAAGACCTGACAGTTGAGACAACAAAACCAGATGAGTGGACAGACATCTTGCTTTTTCATTTCTGTTCTTTAAACTTTGCTGGGCTGTAGGATCCACATTTATGTATAAGGTCTTCAATATCAATACTGCTATTTTTACACTGGAATTAAAGTTTTTACGTATGATACAATTTGTGGACAACTTTTTATGTTTACAATCTTACATAGCATGGCTGCTCTATAGATGTACTGATTGTGATGTCAGTGACATTGAAAGTAAGAGTTTTGCTCTGTTGTATAGGCCAGTGCTTCCTAACATTAGTTCAACATGTATCCCTTTATTAATGACTATGTTGGCCATGCATCCCACATTTTGTGTAACTTCAGCTCAAATACCCTGTGTAACATATATATTTGTTGGGTGTATGCTATCATTGTTTATGTATACTTTTTAAACATTCCTTCAAGTTTATAATTAAAGGGGCACTGTAGCCTAAATTAGGTTACTGGGATAACCCTGGTAGTATGTACAATACCTAATAGTAAAAGCAGCAGATACTAAGCAGTTTTTGTTTTTTTTTGTAAATGTGACCTTGAAAGGTTATAGACAGCATATGTAGAGCTCCTGCCCACCACTTTCCAAGCTATATGACATCCATGTATTACCCCTCTGCTGGCTTAGTCTGTGCTGTAACATCTGATTGCTCCTCTCCTCTCTTCCTGCTGAAGCTGTACAGGACATTGGAATGTAGGCTGCTCTGAGAGTGCTGTTGAAAATCATAGATACATACAGTAGATGTAAAGTTTGTAAACAAGTAAGCAAGATAAATAACTTATTTTTACTGTTTTACACTTGGATCCTTAAGGTGGCTATACATAACATCTATAGACTTGGCAACCGATCGACCATCCGCTTTACTAATTATTATTATTTATTATAGACTACCGGCATATAGCATGTGGGACAAGTGTGACGTCACACACACACTTCACATGCTATAACGCCAACAAGGACACACGTGGACACTGACAGATAAAGTATAACTGCACAGGCACCAGAGGGGGCACAAAACATTAGGGGGACAGTGGTTGGGAGTGACGTGGCGCTGTCACAAGGACGATTCCGACAAGATTTTATGCTGAAATTGATTGGGAATCATCCTGCGATTTATGATGGCCAATAGATCTCTCTCCAATCAGATTTAATCTTCTCTTGGTCGATCAGCCGCCAAACTGTTAGATGCATGGCTACCTTTATGCTTCCAGTGCATTTCCTCCATTCCACCATCCCTGCCTGTGGAGGGCCTCCAGAGGTAAAAGAGAGAATTACATTAGTTCAAACAAAATAATGAAAAAAGCTATGAGAAAACTTCCTCAGCAAGCAGGCAGGCTTGGTGGTATGGAGGCAATGCACTGGAAGCAGATGGATCTGAGTGTAAAACACAGTGTAAATAGGTCATTTATCTTGCTTATTTGTTTATCTATGATCTTCCACAGCACTCCCTGAGGAGCCTGCATTCTAATGTCCAGACAACCTTCAGCAGGGAGAGAGGAGAGGAGAAATCAGCAGCCTATGTCAGCAGAGGGAGAGAAGGGGCAAAATCTCTACATATACTGTCTATAACCTTTCAAGCCAACATTTTTTTTAAATATGCTTAGTATCTGATGATCCTAATATTAGGTACATGCTACCAGGATTATCCTACTAGCCTTATTTTGGCTGCTGTGCCCCTTTAACTATAAATACATGTTTAGGGTTGTTTGCATTTGATTCAGCATTCTTTCATCATGTTTTACTATAATGTACTGTATTGGCCTTTGACAATTTTAAGTACCTCCTGAGCCCAACTAAAGTACCCCGATGGATATGCATATCATTGCTTGAGAACCTAGGGTATAGGTCATAGCACTCGGTAAGCTGTGATTATTCATTTTGGTGGTGGATTGGAATACTGATGGTGTTTTCTGAAAGACACATGATAAGGGACTTTGTTTGTGGGCTACCTCTATGTGTGTTGAGCTGTTTTAATTTTCAGATATAGCACACTGTTTTTTTTTTCATTTTTAACTGTACTTTAAATAGAAGCTGCACTGTTTTAATCTTTCATAAGTAAATGTGAAACTGATCATCTCAAAGGAATTGTGTAGTGAGAGAATACTGAGGCTGCCATCTTTATTCCTCTTTTGGGGTGGAGGGGGGAGTTGCCTTACTGTTATTGTTGCCTGCCTGGTTTTTGTATTGGACAGTCTGACAATATGATTTGTATTCCACATAGAAGGAGCTCCTCTATACAGTCTGGCAGCGAGAAGTGCTACTTATTGTGAACCTCAACTTTCACACATACTTTCTGTTGCCACTTATCAGGCGTTTTTTTAGAAGACTCTAAGTGTAAAGCCTGGTACACACTTTCATTTATAATTGGCCAATCACTGACCAATTTTCCCACTTCCATGTGGTGGAGTTTACCGACACAATCTGCTCATACTATTCAATATCTGTTGATACTACATGGCGGTAGTAAAATAGGTCAGTAAAAATTGTCAGGGATTGGACAATCATAATTGAAAGTGTGTACCCTTTCGGGTTTTAGGGTGCATATCCAATTATGACTGTCTGATCACTGTCCAATTTTACCACTTTCATGTAGTATGAGGGGCATACAAATTTTAAATACTACAAACAGATTCTGCATGGAAGCTCTCATACTACATGGATGTGGTAAAATTAGCAAATCATTGGCCAATCAAAATTGGATGTGTGTATGCACCCTTAAACCATGAACTATGAGCAGACTGACACATATGGTACATTCCCTAGTCTTGCCATCACCATCCAATGTAATTATTCTTATATTAGAGAAACTACAATGCAGAAATTAACTATCTTTTCAGAGTTTGCAGAGAACAAGATGGCCGCTGCCACAACAAAAAAACATATATTCTGCTGCTCTGACCAACAAGGTTATTTAGGCATACACACCATGGCATCAAGTGAACAAAGGATTTATTTGCTTTAAGTGAGCTGGAGATCCAAGTATTTTGCTACACTGCCTAGCTAACCTACTGCTGCTCTCCATATGGTAGATATTCAAAAAAAAAATCAATTCCTATTCCATATTCCCTGGCTACTAACAACATAGTGTTGTGTTCTACCACTGAGTGTTTATTTAGTATGCTTCATGCTAAGTTTTTCAATATCATCAATATCAAATCAAAGTGTAGCTCTTTCTTATTACCACTTTACATTCGGCATTTCCTTAAATCAATAAATCACAAACCCTTCCTTCAACATCACTTTGTATATGTAGGTCACATCATATGTTTTATTAAAGTAAATAGGCCAGTGTAAACACAGAATAAAATTTAAATACACTTATGTCCCTACTGTATTACTCGTAACATCACTACAGTATGTACCACTGACTGAAATAGCAGTTTTACCTTCTGTGATCATTAAAACTGTTAAGAGATGGAAGAATTATTTAAAATCGGAAAGGTGAGGGCATGAGAAATAGAAGTAAAAAAAAGACATAATATTCTTAATTTGAAAGGAATTTTATTAAACAAAGAATGTCTAGGTATGCCATTACACAAGGTACTTTTTTACACATTTTTTTAGGATACTCAGGTTGTACTTATGGTAGTGGGGATAGGTCAGCTGCTTCCAACAGCAGCTTTGTACAGCCAGCATGAAATGGAAGTGTGAACTTGGCCATGTGACTTAATCCACTGCTCAGTACTCTGCATTTTTGGAGGGGCAGGAGTTAATTAGCTGAATACTGTCAACACAAGGATTAATCCCGTCGCTCAGTCTGCAAACACAGAACGTCACTCTTACCACCTGCAGACATAGCGGTGAGCAGGTCAGTCCTGTCCGGTAGGTCTGTATCCAAATGGCACAGTGTTATTACATGCCAATGGCTATTACATACCAACATTTTTCTCACAGCGGTGGCAGTTCAGCGGCTCACTGGTGGTCCATGTGGCTCTCTCTGTACTTCTGCCTATGCCATCTGCTGGGCGCGCGGGCCACAACACTGCGTATACTGGAAAACAGCAATAGAGAGCCCTTGTGCACACGCACCATGCACTGTGCTTTTTAAAACTTGATTTATTGCACATCAATGTAATACCTGACCAGGGGTTCCGGCAAAGCCTTCGTCAGAGGAATCATTAGCTTAGTACTAGTTATACTCAATTATTGCCACCTCTGAATGCACCTATGGAAAAAAGGCCTAGGAAAAATAGGCGAAAAATAGTGGTAGTACAATAGTGGTAATTTTACTGATATTCTTCTATCCCCGACCCCGATAGTAGAATAAAGATAATTATACTGATATTCTACTATGACTCTGTACTCTTATTCTCACATGAATTATTTCCTATTTATGCCTAACAGCCAGGAACCCTTCACTATCTATTTACCGGGCACACGCCGCCCTCTGGCTTCGTTACATAGATGACGTGCTCCTGGTCTGGACCGGGACTGAATTGGAACTAAAACAGTTTATGGAAAGACTGAACACCAACAATAAGAACATAAAGTTAACTTATGTGGTGAGTTCTCAGTCTTTGAGCTTCTTAGACCTAAAATTGGAGGTTGAGAACGAAAGATTGATTACATCTACCTTTCGTAAGCCCACTGCGGGCAACAGTCTCCTTCATGCATCAAGCCATCATCCGCAGTCACTTATCAGGGGGATACCGTATGGCCAGTTCATACGCTTGCGTCGCAACTGCTCTACAGATCAAATTTTCAAACAAGAGGCTAGGGAGATGTATGAGAGATTTCGAAAAAGAGGTTACTCCCATCGAATTCGGCGGGAGGCCCTAAAAAGGGCTTGGAATGTAGACAGACAGAATCTACTAAATGAAAAGGATAATAAGGATAAAGAAAAAGATGACAATTTTTTGAGACTAATTAGTGGTTATGGAAGCCACTGGGAGGATTTCCGTAAAATCCTCGAAAGAAACTGGGGTATCCTGACAGCATCACCAGAAATCTTGAAAATTGTAGGCCCTAGGCCTTTAATGACGGCGAAAAGAGCACAAAATTTGCGTGACAAACTAGTTCAAAGTGAATACAAAAGGGACAGCTCCACATGGTTAAACAAACATGTCCCTAATGGCTGTTATCGATGTACAAAGTGCAAGCTATGTCCATATATAGATCGTGTTGATAATAAACATTTTTGTGACAATACAGGGACAAGACTGTATGATATTAGATCATGTATAAATTGTCAGACCACGAGGGTAGTCTATATGATTGAGTGCCCTTGTGGTCTGAAATACATAGGCAAGACAAAAAGGATGCTAAAAGATAGAGTCCTAGAGCATTTCAGACTAATTGAAGAAGTCGATGAGGAAAAAAGCTTTCTCGCAACACATTATGCGGAATTCCATGGGAGTGACCTTAAGGGTACAAAAGTGAAAGGAATCTATAGACTAAATGTATCCAATAGGAGAGGTGACTATGACGATTTATTGTATTGCAGGGAGGCCATGTGGATCTACAAGTTGAATACACTGTACCCACATGGCCTCAATAGGGAGCTGGATCTGCGAGCATATTTACGTATGAATGCGTATAAATGATGAGACTGGGTGCAGATATTTGCATTGGTGAAAAGCAGGTCCCCATGTAAAACCTTTCTGCTTCACAGAAAATTTTGGAGTATAATACTAGCAACTCTTGACCTTTTTTTTTAATAAAAAAAAGTTTCTGTGAGCAAGACATAACAAAGCTCTATTTACAGCTGCCATACATGTGATACTATTCCTTGTTGTGACGCTTCCTGTCCCCGCTGTGAGATAACTAACTCTGATGGGACTAGATGCAGGTTGTGACGTATTCACGGAGGAGGGCTCTGATCCCCGTATAAGCAAGCCGAGAGAAGGGGGAGTGTCATTCACCCTGAGGAAACGCCCACGGCGTGAAACGCGTAGGTGGGCGGAGCCAGAACGCACCTGAGCGAATGCACCGCTCTCACTGTCCACGCTCACTTCCTGACTGCTGCCTTGCCGCCCCACTACCTCCTGCAAAGACCTCATTGAAGTGCATCAAGGAACGCTAAGACGTGGAGACCTTACCACAAGCAGGCTGGGACGCCAGCCGCTAGTAGGTCCACACAGCTCCCTTGCATTACCGAGGACATTTATCTGTGCGGTATTCGGCCATTGCTTCAGCCATGCAGACTGGACAAGTTGGGAAAAGGGCACGCACGGACTGACAGAAGATGGTGGTGAGATCTAACCCTACTTTTACCATGTTCCTGTGCTTTCGCTTGTACAATCGCTTGCTTTGTGGAAATAACAGCATGAAGGCTTCTATTGCTTAACACTAACCCTGATATGCAACTTAACCCTATGCAAGAAATTTGCAGTGCAATACCATCACAGCGGCATATCCATTGTGGAAATCTACAGAATGGACAGACTTTCCATTTTTCATTTTTCTAGTTAGGGAATTTATTTCCATGTAGAGATATGGGAGGTGGTACCACCATTTTTTGTGCTTAGTGAGTGTGTGCAGTGCGTATGGCGTGTGTGCATGTGGATACTTATACCGCACAGGTATGCAGATCTGAGGCTCCGCAACTTGCCCTGGTTTTAACTTTGTTTGTCTTTTATCAATTTTCTGTATTCAATAAAATATATTACATTTACAAATTGATATACATGTTATACCTATTTAATTCATTACTAGCAGTTTTAAAAAACTGGTTGTGTATGCAACTACAAAATTATTAGATATCCCTCTGTGTGATGATCATATCACTCACTATGGGAGAACAATTGTAGTCTTACGGAATTTTAAAGGGGTAATACCCGATATTTTCAAACCCTTCACTATCTATGCCTAACACTAACCACCTACTCCTAAAACTAAGCACCGCCCACTCAACATTATTTTGCACTGAAGTTTGGATACAGTGTAGCCCCTTGCCTCCAAATTGCCGGCTCTGCATCTGATATTTTAGTATTTTTATATGAGCGACTATGGCGGTGCCCAAACTTCCCAGGTGTTGCGCGCCCTCCGTGCCGATCCACCGGGTCCCCCCGCTCATTATCCCCCCGGGCTGGCTCCCGACCCCACGGCCCGGATCGGGCTCTCCTGCCTCTCCAAAGATGGCTGCTTCCTCTGGCCGCGGCTGCGCAGTCCGCCTGGCCGCGAGTGCGGCTGCGCAGCCCTAGTGAGCGGGGGGACCCGGTGGATCGGCACGGAGGGCGTGGACGACGTCCTCCATGCCTGAAACGACGATGCAGGTAATTAACTTTTTTTCCTCCGTTGGCCTCATAAGTCCTTTAAAAACAAAAACATTGGCGTGCATGCATGATTTCAATATAGTTTTTATTGCATTTCAGTTAGTGTGTGTGTTTAGGTGTGAGTGTTTACACACACAAATGTGCATACTGCATGCATTGTAATGGCAATACGAAAGGCAGTGCAGACAATTACCACCCATTGTAAGAACTGGGGGGTTTACTTAAATACTAGACTTTACTAGAGATGGCCCGAACCTCCGATTTTAGGTTCGCGAACCGGGTTCGCGAACTTCTGCATAAGGTTCGGTTTGTGCGAACTTTCACGAACCGCAATAGACTTCAATGGGGATGCGAACTTTGAAAACTAGAAACATTTATGCTGGCCACAAAAGTCATGGAAAAGATGTTTCAAGGGGTCTAACACCTGGAGGGGGGCATGGATGAGTGGGATAGACGCCAAAAGTCCCGGGGAAAAACTGGATTTGATGCAAAGCAGCGTTTTAAGGGCAGAAATCACATTGAATGCTAAATTGCAGGACTAAAGTGCTTTCAAACATCTTGCATGTGTATACATCAATCAGGGAGTGTAATTAGAGTACTGCTTCACACGGACACACCAAACTCACTGTGTAATGCACCGCAAACAGCTGTTTGCGTACTTACGGACGTGCTGGACTGGTGCGCACCATGGCCAGAGTGCAGGCCGTGACGGTGTTCAAGCCCATATGGTCTCTGGGCTGTGGTAGCTCAATGATAGAACAACAGTGACTGTCCAGCTGATCAGTATAGGTAGGTAGGCATAGGTAGGTGTCCCAGTATAGGTAGATAGGCATAGGTAGGTGCCCCAGTAGTTAGCTAGGCATAGGTAGGAGTCCCAGTATAGGTAGGTAGGCATAGGTAGGTGTCCCAGTATAGGTAGATAGGCATAGATAGGTGTCCCAGTATAGGTAGATAGGCATAGGTAGGTGCCCCAGTAGTTAGCTAGGCATAGGTAGGAGTCCCAGTATAGGTAGGTAGGCATAGGTAGATGTCCCAGTATAGGTAGATAGGCATAGATAAGTGCCCCAGTAATTAGCTAGGCATAGGTAGGCGTCCCAGTATAGGTAGGTAGGCATAGGTAGGTGTCCCAGTATAGGTAGATAGGCAAAGTAGGTGCCCCAGTATAGGTAGGTAGGCCTAGGTAGGTGACCCAGTAGTTAGCTAGGCATAGGTAGCAGTCCCAGTATAGGTAGGTAGGCATAGGTAGGTGCCCTAGTATAGGTAGGTAGGTAGGCATAGGTAGGTGTCCCTGTATAGGTAAGTAGGGGCCCCAGTAGTTAGGTAGGTATAGGAAGGTGCCCCAGTATAGATAGTTAGGCAGGGCCTGGCTGGCACAGTAATAGCAATTACCAAGGTCCAGCTGCAACAGATAGGGCTGTATAATGCACTGCCAGTGGGCAACACACAAAAAAACACATCAGGAGAACATTAGCTCTCAAAAGAGCTGTTGAGGGGTACTATTTTAGCAATAACAATCAGCCAGGAGCAAGCCTACAAGAGCCTAACTAATCTTTCCCTATGAGAGTCTGCCAGCAGCTGTCCCTTCACTAATTACTGCAGGTGCATGAGTGAGTGTAATAGCCAGCGCTGCCTGCCTTTTATAAGGGGGGGAGTGGCTCCAGGGGAGAGTGTAGCCTAATTGGCTACAATGTACCTGCTGACTGTGATGTAGAGGGTCAAAGTTGACCCTAATGGCGCACTATGGGGGTTAACCGAACTTCCGCAAAAGTTCGCCTTCGCTGGCGAACGTGAACCACTGAAAGTTCGCCTGGAACCGTTCGCCGGCGAACCGTTCGGGTCGTCTCTAGACTTTACATCCTCAGAAAAAAGATCAGTGCATAGTTTTGATGAGAGATGTCATAAAGCACCATTATCTTCAATTGTCAAAATTAAAGACACCATAGTGCATTAAAAAAAATATAGATAGACGGGGCATTATCATGAAGAATTGTTACATTTTTAAATTATTATTATTTATTGTATTTATAAAGCACCGACAGATTACGCAGTCATTTTTTCTTATTTCCCACTCTCTGAACAGTAAAAAAAAAAAGTTGTTGGGAATTTTTTTTTTTTAAATGACGTGGGGTCCCCCCTTCCAAAGATTTTTAACCCTTTGTCCCCCATGCAGGCTGGGATAGCCAGAATGCGGAGCCCCGGCCTACACCAGCCCGCATGGTCCATGGTATGAGGGGCTCCAGGGGAGAGGGGCGGCCAAGCCTTCCCCTCTTCCCTGAAGCCCTTGTCCAATCCATGGACAAGAGGCTCTTCCCCACCTCTGATGCCCCTGGAGGAGGTGGGGGCGATGACTCCCTTTAAAAAGGAGACCCCAGATGCCCACCCCCCTCCCAGGAGAAATGAGTATAGGGGTACAAAGTACCCCTTACCAATTTCAACAAAGGGTTAAATGAAATAAAAACACAACTATAAGAAAAGTCCTTTAATAATCTTAATTAACCAGAAATACTTACCTGTACCTTTTTGCTAGGTTTTTCCTGTACCTTTACCTGTAACTTTTTGCAGTGGATTTTCAGGTAACAATCACGGATTTAGCCTTGATCACGAGCTGGATTTGGACCACGATCACAGGTGCATATGGAACTGAATCCGTGATCGAGAGGCGATCACGAATTCGGAATCGGAGCTCATGATTAGGAAAAACAGCTCGTGATCACGGGTTAACTGTGATCACGAGGTCGTAATGAGCAACGCTGTTAATAATTACAGAAATAAATGGACTTTTGCACAATATTCTAGTTTTTTTTAGTTTTACCTGTATAATTTAATTTGTAACAGAGATGATCGCCTATGTGATCTTTAGTTAAAGTCATATACAGTGGGTTGCAAAAGTATTTGGCCCCCTTGAAGTTTTCCACATTTTGTCATATTACTGCCACAAACATGAATCAATTTTATTGGAATTCCATATGAAAGACCAACACAAAGTGGTGTACACATGAGAAGTGGAACGCAAATCATACATGATTCCAAACATTTTTTACAAATAAATAACTGCAAAGTGGTGTGTGCATAATTATTCGGCCCCCTTTGATCTGAGTGCAGTCAGTTGCCTACAGACATTGCCTGATGAGTGCTAATGACTAAATAGAGTGCACCTGTGTGTAATCTAATGTCAGTACAAATACAGCTGCTCTGTGAGGGCCTCAGAGGTTGTCTAAGAGAATATTGGGAGCAACAACACCGTGAAGTCCAAAGAACACACAAGACAAGTCCAAGACAGGTCAGGGATCAAGTTATTGAGAAATTTAAAGCATGCTTAGGCTCAGGGCCGGTCCTGGACTTTCTGCTGCCTGAGGCAAAGATCGTGAAGGCGCCCCCCCCGGGAACACCTCCCCCCCCACCTGGCCGATACCCCCCCCCCCTTTCCTTAAAACAAAATGAAAGAAGACAGCTTCAGTTTCACACTGGATCTAAAGACAGCAAGCAATGGGCAGCGCTCACAGGCTGCAAGTGAAGTGAAAGCTCACTTCTACTGTACCTGTTTTGAATGCAAGGTGTGTAACCTGCCCGTTAGTCGAGCTCTGCATACTTGTGCAGGTAGTCAATTCAGGTGCAGCGTCTGTTTGGAAGCGCTGCCATTTCCTTCTGCTTCACACTGGATCTGCTGGTGTGTATCCCTGTCTGTCTCCATCTGCTTGTTCTCCCTCCTGTCTTTCTTAGCGGAACTAAGCCTGATACACCCTTTCAATTACGATTAGCCAATCATTGACCAATTTTACCACCTGCCTTCATGTAGTATATAAGGGATACCTACATAATCTGCTCATAGTGTGCAATATCTGCTGCCCAGCCTCATACTACATGACGCAGGTGGTAAAATTGGTCAGTGATTGGCCAACCATAATTGAAAGTGTGTGCCAGGATTTAAATGAATCATGTATAATCCAGGGAGTGGGACCGAGTTGGTTTGCTGAGACAGTGTGTTGGTTGGGTGTGGAAAGGAATCGTGACGATTCCTCTCCACACGGTGCACCTGACCCAACCAACACAATATGGTAGGGACATTAGACTATGACTATGGTAGGATTAGAGTGTGAGCTCCTCTGAGGACAGTCAGTGACATGACTATGTACTCTGTAATGTGCTGCAGAAGATGTCAGTGCTATATAAATACATAATAATAATATGGTAGGACATTAGACTATGACTATGGTAGGATTAGAGTGTGAGCTCCTCTGAGGACAGTCAGTGACATGACTATGTATTCTGTAAAGTGTTGCAGAAGATGTCAGTGCTATATAAATACATAATAATAATAATATGGTAGGACATTAGACTATGGTAGGATTAGAGTGTGACCTCCTCTGGGGACAGTCAGTGACATGACTATGTATTCTGTAAAGTGCTGCAGAAGATGTCAGTGCTATATAAATACATAATAATAATATGGTAGGACATTGGACTGTAACTATGGTAGGATTAGATTATGAGGACAGTCAGTGACATGACTATGCAGGGGTAACTCTAGAAACTTTTAAGTGACAGTGCTATGTAGATACCTATGCACACGTAGCAAAAAAATCTGCATGCCCACACACTGGAAAGTGGCTGTGACCATACAATAGAAAGTGCCCATGGTCATATTTGGTCATGGACAGGCCCAAATGTACTTTAGATAAGTAGCAATGTTATTCAAAGAGTGAGCCCGCCCAGAACAACAAGTATCCTTAGAAATGACTGGAGCACTGGAATTTACTGTACTGTGTTTACTAAAAACTAACCTTCCCATAATGTATCCACACCATACAATTTTTTTGGCAGATTTACTTGCCAGATCGATTATTTCCAGCATGTCCGATCTGAAGATCGATCGATTTTCTGGGTGATTTTCTGATCGATTTCCTTAGAAGTAAATATTCAGAAAATCAATCGATCTTCAGATCGGACATGCCGGAAATAATCGATCTGGCAGGTAAATCTGCCAAAAAAATTGTATGGTGCGGATACAACATAAGGGAGGTTCATAATGATGTCTGCCGCTGGGTAGAGCACCATTACTTACCTACAGCCCATACAACATGTGCCATCTTCTCCACCTGATCACCAGGTTCTATCAGCTTTTATAATTCCTGGCATAGTTACATGGATGCCACAATGCATGCTGGGAGATGAGGTCCCTGGATGCGAGTACAACACTGTACTTGCATCCATGGACTACATCCCCCAGCATGCATTGCGGCACACATGTGCATGACTGCCAAGAATTACAAAGTGAGCAGAAGCTGCTCGTCGCGTGGAGAAGATGGTGCTTATTGTATTGGCCGGCGTACAAAGATCTACATTAGGGCTAATGTCCCCTGAAAATATAGAATGTAGATGTGGTAAATATGGTAATTGTTAAAGAACACCTGTAATATCATTAAAAAAAATAACTTACCTGGGGCTTCTAAACAGCCCGCTGCAATCGCCGTGTGCCTGCATCGGGACAAAACGATCCTCAGGTCCCCCGCCGTGGCTCACTTTTGTTTTTCCGGTCAGGCGCCGCCACTGTGCTTGTGCGGCCTTGGCCACGGGCTTCCTGACTCCCACTCACATAGCCGAGAGCATCCGCCACAGTATGAGAAAACCTTGTACTGCACCTCTGCAGGACACTCCTGGGGGACCTGAGTGGGAGTGAGGTCGTGTGCAGCCAGGAACGCACAAGCGCAGTGGCCGCGCCTGACCGGAAAAAACTAAAGTGAGCCGCGGCGGGGGACCCGAGGATCATTTTGTCCCGATGCGGGCACACGGTGATTGCAGAGGGCTGGTAGAAGCCCCAGGTAAGTTATTATTATTTTTTTTAATGATATTACAGGTGTCCTAAATGCCATTAGCAGCAATGAGCCAGGACGTAGTACCAAAAAAAAAAAATACACATATCCATACAGGAAAACAAGGGGCTGTCCTGCAGCAAATAAAACAAGTAACCAGCAGGGAAAGGGTGTAAATTTACACACGGGCAGCATCAGCAATAAATCTGCCATGCTGAGGAGAGCAGAGAAGGAATGAATAGCCAGGCAGAGGGAAGAAGTAAGTCAAGAGATAAAGGAATGTGAGCCGATAGCTTACTGACTGCAGACACACGGAGGACACGGTAACCAAGGGGAGGGGGATGGAGAGAGTCAGGCTCCCCTCCTCGGCTGCTTCTGCCATCACTTTTGCTTACAGACAGAGAACTCCTCAGCTCTCAGTCCGTGCAGGCTGCTCAGCACTCCCTCCTGACAGGCTTGCTCAGGCTCCACAGTGACGTCACGTAGAGCACGCAGCACGCTGGATGTATCAACAGGAACAGCACCATGGGGGAGGGAGCCTGAGGGGGAGAACAGCCTGTAGCCTTAGAAGGATTATTGTAATAGATCAGGCGTCTCCCCCTCTGCTCTTGTGGAACAGTCCAAATAACCGGCTAGATACATTGCCGGTAAAAACATTTTTCCGGCAGCGGAGAGATACCAGCCGGGTGGCAACCCTAGCCTGGTGCCGCCCCTCCACTTCCTGCCGCCTGAGGAACCCGCCTCACCCCGCCTCATGGGCGGGCCGGCCCTGCTTAGGCTACAAAAACATTTCCAAGCCTTGAACATCCCAAGGAGCACTGTTCAAGCGATCATTCAGAAATGGAAGGAGTATGGCACAACTGTAAACCTACCAAGACAAGGCCATCCACCTAAACTCACAGGCCGTACAAGGAGACGACTGATCAGAAATGTAGTCAAGAGGCCCATGGTGACTCTGGACGAGCTACAGAGATCTACAGCTCAGGTGGGAGACTCTATCCATAGGACAACTATTAGTCATGCACTGTACAAAGTTGGCCTTTATGGAAGAGTGGCAAGAAGAAAGGCATTGTTAACAGAAAGCATAAGAAGTCCTGTTTGCAGTTTGCCACAAGCCATGTGGGGGACACAGCAACCATGTGGAAGAAGGTGCTCTGGTCAGATGAGACCAAAATGGAACTTTTTGGCCAAAATGCAAAACGCTATGTGTGGCAGGAAACTAACACTGCACATCACTCTGAACACACCATCCCCACTGTCAAAAATGGTGGTGGCAGCATCATGCTCGGGAGGGGGGGGGGTGTTTCTCTTCAGCAGGGACAGGGAAGCTGGTCAGAGTTGATGGGAAGATGGATGGAGCCAAATACAGGGCAAACTTGGAAGAAAACTTCTTGGAGACTGCAAAAAACTTGAGACTGGGGCGGAGGTTCACCTTCCAGCAGGACAATGACCCTAAACATAAAGCCAGGGCAACAAAGGTATGGTTTAAAACAAAACATATCTATGTGTTACAATAGCCCAGTCAAAGTCCAGATCTAAATCCAATCAAGAATCTGTGGCAAGATCTGAAAACTGCTGTTCACAAACGCTGTCCATCTAATCTGACTGAGCTGGAGCTGTTTTGCAAAGAAGAACGGGCAAGGATTTCAGTCTGTAGATGTGCAAAGCTGGTAGAGACATACCCTAAAAGACTGGCAGCTGTAATTGCAGCAAAAGGTGGTTCTACAAAGTATTGACTCAGGGGGCCGAATAATTACGCACACCCCACTTTGCAGTTATTTATTTGTAAAAAATGTTTGGAATGATGTATGATTTTCGATCCACTTCTCACATGTACACCACTTTGTATTGGTCTTTCATGTGGAATTCCAATAAAATTGATGCATGTTTGTGGCAGTAATGTGACAAAATGTGGAAAACTTCAAGGGGGCCGAATACTTTTGCAACCAATTGTAAATAAAACAGGGAGAAAAGGTAAGGTGATCATGAGAATGTGACCAGCCAATCAGAGGCTTTCCAACTGATCACAGCTTCATCAGTACCTCTTCTTCCTGATTGGCGGAAGCATGTCTGAGCACCTACAGGCAGTAAACAGACTGGTTCAGTAATCATGGATGCAGAATAACTGGAACTAGGTTTATTCACCAGCTTAAAGGATACCTTAGCCCATAAAGAAATTTAAAAAACGGGGGAAGCAGGCATGTGTAGTGGGCTCTTGTCATGCGCCCATGACCCCGACTGACCCAGAAGTAGGTTCAGTGGACATTACACAAAAATGGAGGACAACGGGGGACACAGTGGGCATGAGGAGAGCCCACTATACATGTCTGCTCTCCCTATTTTTACATTTTTCTATACATAAAGCAGCATCTTCCTCCATGTCTCCAGCATGCATCAACAGGAAACACAACACACAGCAGTACAAATCATCTTATAAGAAATGCAAGTAGCACAGTGCCATCTACAGGCCAGATGTATGAACCCCACAATAGCATCTTTCATCAGTGTGCAGATGGTGTCCTATGCCCCATATGCATCCATCTTTGCCTACCTCTGCAGTATAGAACACAGGATAGCATATGCATTTTAGGTAGTTTGTGTTGAGTTTTAGGGATATTGGAATAAAGAAAATAAAATAAAAAAAATGTATGGAATTAAGTGATTTCTACTTTGAAATCTCTGGGAATTGCCGATTGACTTTTATGGTAGTAATTGCAGTCTACATGCAAATTGTATGCAACTTGTAATTGGGACAATGCCCTTTTTGATATTGTTTATTGGCACCATTCTAAGCTCCATGCCATTTGCATTTAATTTGCATGCAAATTATGAGTTATGAGCATCTCACTGTCCAGCTCTATTTATTACATTAATGGAAGGGAAATGACCAGATATGACACCCTTACAACCTATGGACACATGTTTTCCATATCTCTAAAGGCTTTTGCTTATACACTGAAAAAATCCAAATAAATCTATACATTTGTTACTACAGTAATCTTTCTTGCTGGTTAAAATAACCTTCTATACAGTTAAATGATATGGTTGTATTTTACAATAATCACAGTGCAGTATGGTTTAACTTAGGCAAATGTTTTATTGTTCTCTTAAGAATCAGTATGACTGACTTATCACTGGAAATGCATTTATGTAAGAATTCTATAAATATCCCCCTAAGTGATGTAAATTACCTCTGCAAATGAAACAAATTGCCATCACCCAACCATTATATATTCATATGTTCATTTTGTGCTTTTATTACAGTCACATGAGAAAAGTGAAATAGGTACTTTGCAATACAGAATACCATTTGTGATACATATTATTTATTATTATCTTTCTTCTTACATGCATGAATATATGTCTAAAATACATAGCCAGGCAAAAAAAAACATAAACCATGTACTATTCATTGTCAGAGAGTGTTAATGAGGAGCTTCAGCATGTACAATGGTGACATAGACAAATTGCATTGTATATCAGGACATAATCAGCTTCTTGGGCCATACAGGGAGTGCAAAATTATTAGGCAAATGAGTATTTTGACCACATCATCCTCTTTATGCATGTTGTCTTACTCCGAGTCCAAGCTGTATAGGCTCGAAAGCCTACTACCAATTAAGCATATTAGGTGATGTGCATCTCTGTAATGAGAAGGGGTGTGGTCCAATGACATCAACACCCTATATCAGGTGTGCATAATTATTAGGCAACTTCCTTTCCTTTGGCAAAATGGGTCAAAAGAAGGACTTGACAGGCTCAAAAAAGTCAAAAATAGATATCTTGCAGAGGGATGCAGCACTCTTAAAATTGCAAAGCTTCTGAAGCGTGATCATCGAACAATCAAGCGTTTCATTCAAAATAGTCAATAGGGTCGTAAGAAGCGTGTGGAAAAACCAAGGCGCAAAATAACTGCCCATGAACTGAGAAAAGTCAAGCATGCAGCTGCCAAGATGCCACTTGCCACCAGTTTGGCCATATTTCAGAGCTGCAACATCACTGGAGTGCCCAAAAGCACAAGGTGTGCAATACTCAGAGACATGGCCAAGGTAAGAAAGGCTGAAAGATGACCACCACTGAACAAGACACACAAGCTGAAACGTCAAGACTGGGCCAAGAAATATCTCAAGACTGATTTTTCTAAGGTTTTATGGACTGATGAAATGAGAGGGAGTCTTGATGGGCCAGATGGATGGGCCCGTGGCTGGATTGGTAAAGGGCAGAGAGCTCCAGTCCGACTCAGACGCCAGCAAGGTGGAGGTGGAGTACTGGTTTGGGCTGGTATCATCAAAGATGAGCTTGTGGGGCCTTTTCGGGTTGAGGATGGAGTCAAGCTCTAAAAACTACTTTCAAAAATATCCAGCTTTGATATTAATTAGTTTTTTTGGGTTCATTGAGAACATGGTTGTTGTTCAATAATAAAATCATTCCTCAAAAATACAACTTGCCTAATAATTCTGCACTCCCTGTATTCCCACTGCAAATCGCCAAGTACTCAGGATAAACAGATCTGTTTTCTTGTTGACTTGCTGTATTCATGTTTGGTGCACTTGCAAAGTCCTGTTCAACTACACTGACTTGGATGCCAATATACCTTATATACTTGCATATAAGCCTAATTTTTCAGCATAAAAAAATGTGCTGAAAAGTTACCCTCGGCTTATATGCAAGTCAGTGGAGCAGAACAGATGGTGGAACAGGTTTTGTTACTGGCTTTGGAGTGTAAGGATTGTGCACTAGTGATCCTGCTCTTGCCTGCTGGCTTCCTGCTGTGTCCCCCCCCCCCCCCCCATCCCCTGCAACCTGGTGTGCAGAGTGCGCTGCTCAAGACTATCTGTGTCCCCTGGCTTGTGGAGCTGAGCATGCAAGCAACGTGTCGGCAGTGCAATGATCAGGGAGTCTTTCTGTGTGGCAATGATCAGGGAGTCTTGCTGTGTCTCATATATCTATAGCCCCATCAAGTGGCATCTTGAGACACAGCTGTATCATTCTTGGTGCACTATTGCTATGGATAGAGAGGATGACTTGTACTGGGAGCAGATATGGCTCCCGGGGTATGGGGCTTATACACAAGTCAATCACTTTTTCCTGGTGCCTAAGGGAAAAGTGGGTACCTCGGCTTATATGCGGGTCGGCTTCTTTGCGAGTATATAGGTAGTAAAAAATGAGGTTGATAGAACACAAAGTATGACTACCACCAGAATACAGGGTACACTACCTCACCTGTGTTGTTTATAGAACATGCAGGGCTCTTCGTACTGCTTACAGAACACAGAGTGCCACTGCCATCAGAACACAGGGCATGAGGGCACACCTAGTAACCTGTGCTATTTACAGAATAAATATAGGTCGTTACTGCTGTTTATAGGACACAGACATCCCCCTGTCAAAAAGACATAACGTAACACAGCCATAAGAGCACAGTGTCCATTGGGCAGAGAAAACTGTGTCCACAGCCACCCAAGTATACAGTTAAACACAGCACTGTCTTCTTCAGTGGTAAGCTTAAATTGGAATCCGAAGATGAGGAAGTGATTACATTATCTTGTTTGCTTTCTTATCAGCAAACAGAAAGTGTACACAAAAGACATATTCTCGCTGGATGCATTATAATATATAAATACAGCAACTATGGAATAAAGTATAATGGCAGCTTTAAGAGCAGATAAACTGTACTGTGGGAAGTTGTAATTTGTAAATGGACAATAATACTTATCCACAAAAGCAAAAAGGATAACTGTATAGGTAATAACACGTAGGAAAACACGTTTTTTATTAAATGTTATGTTAGAATTTAAATCCGCGTGAAGCTATTATGTTAGTGTGTGTGTGTACACGTGTGCATGGAATATATTCTTAAAGAGGAGCTGTTAGGTATAGGGTCTCAGAGAAAAAAAACACATATATCAGTAGCTTAATATTGGCTCTACTTACATTACATATGCATTTCACTGTCCACGTTTGGATTTCACAGAATTTTTATATAGTATTTTCAGAGAATGATGCTCCTGACAGCTCATGGCAGGTTCCATGTGTGTCTGTCTCCTATGAAGCCAATTGTGATGTCATATCCTCCCTGCTTCCTGATGATTCGACTCACAAAAAATATCCTAATGGACAACACTACTGTGCAGTGAATATTAATTAGCCATGTGGCTAGGAACAATAGCGGACTCATGCAGTATACTCTAACGGAACATGTGTCCTGTGATTTTTCACTGCTGTGAGTTTAGGCTGCTGTTAGAAGCTGCTGTAATATGAGCCTGTAACGTCTCACTGTGAAAGCAGCCTTAGGGCGTGATAGGGAAATGAAGGGGATGACCCACGGTAGTGCAGAGTGGGGAGAAGCAGCCCCAGAATGCTTTGCAGTATCTGTTATGCGTCCTGCCGGCCTCCTTACGAGCTTGGGAATAACAGCCTTGCTGTTCAGCACACCTCACAGTAAGAGAGATTTTTAACTTCAGTATTGCCTTTTTGGCTTCCTTCTAAACTGTTTAACACAGGAGAATAGAGGTTTAAATTAGCTTTTGCAGCCTGACAGTTACTCTTTAAATGTCCTTATATTGCAATAAACTTATCTTTAACTGTTTAGTTAAATAAACAAATGCAATCAGCACCGTGCAGACCTCTCCAGGAGGATAAGCATGAAATCTTGATTCTGCTGATGAAAAAAGCTTCAGCACTACATATGCTTTGCCAGCACTGAATTTGCCAACCTGATCTCTTCGCTGTTGGCACTACTGCAGAGCGTATGCACTGACTCCCGCCATGGATCCTTCTATGATTTGGTGAATACCAGTGATTATCTTCTACTTGACTCCTGCAAGGTTCCTCCATGACCTCTGAGCACCGACTAAATCTGTTCAGCTGATCATTACCTTTATAAATACGAGGATTTAAAAAAAATTAAGATAAAATAACATCTTTACTCAATATGGCCCACAACCCTTTATAAATAGACTTGTAAATTAGGTTGAAGATTTTTATCATGTTTTTACAGACAGGTTTCCATTTATATTGTTGTAACCATTTCTATTTGCATTCAAATATTCACTTATGAAAGCCTTTTCTCTAATATGGATCCTTGTTTTGCCTGGCTCATGGTTTTGTCTAAGCAGCTGAATAGACGTCTTGACTTTGTCACCTTCTTGGGGACATTCGCAGCTGTACACAGCAAGACATTTCTCTCTATATTCCAAGGTCAATGGAACTAGTTATATGTTAATAAAGCATTTCATGTGTCTCCGCTAATGCATAATACATGCTTGAACCAAGACATTGTTTTGATTAAAGAGTAAATCATTCAAAAGAAGCTGTCAAACACCATTGGCTTACTATTGCTTCTCTTGTTTAAATTTAGATTTCCTGTGAAATTTAAAAATCACGTTGAAATGATTAATAACTCTGGTTGTAATCATTGTCTTTTAAAAAAACCCTGAATTATGAACTTGGCTTTTTTAAACATTATGCATATTTTTCATCAACAATACTAAAAGGGCATTTATGCTTAAAATACTTGACAGTTTATATAAAAATGGCTATGGGAAACATGCAGATTACTACCTACAAAATTTATTTTAATAAAGAGCAATATTTCAGGACGTGCCGATGACATTCTGTCACGTAACCCAAGTGAAGGGTGATGCATGTTGTTTTTCTTGTTCCCCTGTTCAAAAAAAAAAAAGCAATGTACAACATTTGCTTTTTTAAACAGAAGCTATTTACATGCCATCCACTTACCCATAACAAATCCAACAAAAGGTGCTTATTCCTTATTAACGACACTTGATTAAGCTTACTTATTGCTTCTAATAGTTGAATTTGTTTAAAGATTCATTTTTCAAAATTAAAATCCAACATGCTATGCATTTCAAAATGCTTTGTATACATAGTACATTCAAAACAGTCCCAATATCCAGTTATTCAACATAAGGTCTAAAGCAGTGTTTTTCTAGCTTCGTGACCCACCACCAGCTCATGTTTTGTGAAAATCCTCACATTTAGATAAATGGGCTTCGATACATAAAACCCACACGTTGTATTTGCCCATTTGTTCCGATTTAACACGGAAAAATCACTAGACTAATTCACATTTTTGGAGCATTCGCGATTAGTGATTCTTTATATGCTAATGGCGATCGCTCCAAAATCGCCGGAAAAATGCTGCATGTAACACGTTTGCGATTAGCGATAATCGCAGAATGCCCGCGATTATTGCAAGTCGCTCAAATGTGAATACTGCCATAGGCTAAAATAGCACTAACATTTTTCAAAAACGCTAGCGCTTTCGCAAGTAGCGGGAATCGCACGATTCCCGCTTAGGTGTGAACGAGACCTAAAAGCTAAAAACGTAGGTTTAATGTTTTGTTGTTTCGGATGAATGGCAGTTTTTACAGCCTCATGCACACGCTCAACAAAAGTCTTTTAAATGCACAATTATCAAACAACTTTTGTTGTTGAAACAAACCAAAAAAGTTGTTTGCTATTGTACAAACAACTGATAAGATGCAGATCAAGTCATTACAACTGTTGCAAACAGCTTTTTTGGTTTGTTTCAACAACAAAAGTTTTTTGAAAATTGTGCATTTAAAAGACTTTTGTTGAGCGTGTGCATGAGGCTGTAAAAACTGCCATTCATCTGAAACAACAAAACATTAAACCTACCGTATATACTCGCAAGCAAGCCGAATTTTTCACCCACCAAAAGTGGCCCAAAAGTTGGGGGGTCGGCTTGCTTGCGAGTCATGGGTGGGTAGGTGGTGCCCCTGTCCGCTCCCCCCGCGGCCGCCGCTGCTATTACCTTAGGCGGCGCCGCTTCCTCTATCCCTGTCCTGCTCCGATAACTAACTACTTCACAGCAGCGCGCCCCCCACTGCTGTGATGACGGAGGAAACCATAGAGAGCGGTTCCCATAGTAACGGCATCGCCGCTACAGGAAGCCGCTCTCTATGGTTTCCTCCGTCATCACAGCAGCGAGGGTCGCGCTGCTGTGAATTAGTTAGTTACCGGAGCAGGACGGGGATAGAGGAAGTGGCGCCGCCTAAGGTAATAGCAGCGGCGGCCGCAGGGGGAGCGGGGAGGGGCACTAGCTACCTACCCACCCACCTACCCATACTGGGGCACTATGCTAGCTATACTGGGGCACTATACTAGGGCACTATACTAGCTATACTGAGCACTATACTAGCTAAACTGGGGCACTTCACTAGCTATACTGAGCATTATACTGAGCACTATACTAGCTATACTGAGCATTATACTAGCTAAACTGGGGCACTTTACTAGCTATACTGAGCACTATACTGACTATACTGGGGCACTATGCTAGCTATACTGGGGCACTATGCTAGCTATACTGAGCACTATACTAGCTAAACTGAGCACTATACTAGCTAAACTGGGGCACTTCACTAGCTATACTGAGCACTATACTGAGCACTATACTAGCTATACTGAGCACTATACTAGCTATACTGAGCACTATACTAGCTATACTGAGCACTATACTAGCTAAACTGAACACTATACTAGCTAAACTGGGGCACTTTACTAGCTATACTGAGCACTATACTAGCTATACTGAGCACTATACTAGCTATACTGAGCACTATACTAGCTAAACTGGGGCACTCTACTATCTATACTGAGCACTATACTAGCTATACTGGGCACTATACTAGCAATACTGGGCACTATACTAGCTATACTGGGACACACTAGGGGAATAAGGCGGCCAGCATTTCCTACCCCCGGCTTATATGGGGGTCAATCATTTTTCCCTGTTTTTAAGGTGAAAGTTGGGGGGTCGGCTTACATGCGGGTCGGCTTGCTTGCGAGTATATACGGTACTTATTTAGCTTTTAGGTGTCTTTCACACCTAAGCGGGAATCGTGCGATTCCCGCTACTTGCGAAAGCGCTAGTTGCAAACAACTTTTTTGGTTTGTTTCAACAACAAACGTTTTTTGAAAATTGTGCATTTAAAAGACTTTTGTTGAGCCTGTGTATGTGCCTTTATTGTATGAGATCCAAAGTCTATGACCTATTGACCTTTTTTATCTGTTCTCTGCACTCAGAAGTTGTTCTCTGCCAGGTAATACATTCAAGACTGTGATTAGTAATCAGTGAGAGTTATAGTATAGTCTGACTAGGTCTCCAACTAGTAAGAAAAATACATACACATGTTCACCTCACCATGTCACACGTCAGTCAGCCTTTAAGCTCTACTTATGATGTTGACTTGATAACAACATTTAGCTTTATTCCTCTTATTTTTTCAATAAGTGGCCTTTATCATTGTCATCTCACAGAAGGGTGAATATTTCTGCATGCACTAAAAAAGCATCTTAACAGACAAAATGAAAATGAATGCTGACACTGTGATTAATCCCTAATGTACTCTAATTAAGAAGCCCCATAAAACTTACTGCTCATTCTAATTACTACCATCTGACATCACCAAGAGCTGGCAAGTCACAAGGCCACATGATCTTTGAAATCAAACTTTGAGAATGCTTAAGCATCCATATATTTATTACAAACTCTAAGCTAATAAAAAGGAAGTTGCTAATAAAAAGAAGGTTGCTGTTGAGGAGGTTATAGTATTTTCTTTAGCAGTAAGTTGTTGTGGAGTTTTTTTTAAATATGTTGTTCCTTTTAGAATATTTCAGTGAAATGTTAGTGTAACCAATTATCCCAATAAATTCATACATAATGGCAGGCAGCACCATACAATTTACAACTATCAAAAACCACTAAAAATAATTAAAGAGGAACTTTACTGAAACAACCTAATGAATAAAATTGCTTAGTTTTTTTACTGTATTCATTTATAAATCATTTAGCCAATGTTTGCTCACTGTAAAATATTTTTCTCACCGTGATTTACATTCCTAAATGTATCACAAGTGAACTGCTGACAAGGGGTATCACTGTGGGATGTTTGTTATTAAGTGAACAGAAGCTATGCCCAGCTTCCCAGAGGCCTTTTCGGGAGAATGCATGAGACATCATAACCTAGGCTAAAACATCACTGTGAGGGTGGAGTTACATACTAATATAAGAGAGCATGTTGGATTATTATGGCTCATTACAAATTAACAAGTTGACACATCATTGCATTCCAGCGGTTCTGGAGGTGCTTTTAGCTTCTAATGCTTCATACACACTCAGGGCCGGTCCTGGACTTTCTGCTGCCTGAGGCAAAGATCGTGAAGGCGCCCCCCCCCCCCCCCCCCCGGGAACACCTCCCCCCCCCCACCTGGCCGATACCCCCCCCCCCCCTTTCCTTAAAACAAAATGAAAGAAGACAGCTTCAGTTTCACACTGGATCTAAAGACAGCAAGCAATGGGCAGCGCTCACAGGCTGCAAGTGAAGTGAAAGCTCACTTCTACTGTACCTGTTTTGAATGCAAGGTGTGTAACCTGCCCGTTAGTCGAGCTCTGCATTCTTGTGCAGGTAGTCAATTCAGGTGCAGCGTCTGTTTGGAAGCGCTGCCATTTCCTTCTGCTTCACACTGGATCTGCTGGTGTGTATCCCTGTCTGTCTCCATCTGCTTGTTCTCCCTCCTGTCTTTCTTAGCGGAACTAAGCCTGATACACCCTTTCAATTACGATTAGCCAATCATTGACCAATTTTACCACCTGCCTTCATGTAGTATATAAGGGATACCTACATAATCTGCTCATAGTGTGCAATATCTGCTGCCCAGCCTCATACTACATGACGCAGGTGGTAAAATTGGTCAGTGATTGGCCAACCATAATTGAAAGTGTGTGCCAGGATTTAAATGAATCATGTATAATCCAGGGAGTGGGACCGAGTTGGTTTGCTGAGACAGTGTGTTGGTTGGGTGTGGAAAGGAATCGTGACGATTCCTCTCCACACGGTGCACCTGACCCAACCAACACAATATGGTAGGGACATTAGACTATGACTATGGTAGGATTAGAGTGTGAGCTCCTCTGAGGACAGTCAGTGACATGACTATGTACTCTGTAATGTGCTGCAGAAGATGTCAGTGCTATATAAATACATAATAATAATATGGTAGGACATTAGACTATGACTATGGTAGGATTAGAGTGTGAGCTCCTCTGAGGACAGTCAGTGACATGACTATGTATTCTGTAAAGTGTTGCAGAAGATGTCAGTGCTATATAAATACATAATAATAATAATATGGTAGGACATTAGACTATGGTAGGATTAGAGTGTGACCTCCTCTGGGGACAGTCAGTGACATGACTATGTATTCTGTAAAGTGCTGCAGAAGATGTCAGTGCTATATAAATACATAATAATAATATGGTAGGACATTGGACTGTAACTATGGTAGGATTAGATTATGAGGACAGTCAGTGACATGACTATGCAGGGGTAACTCTAGAAACTTTTAAGTGACAGTGCTATGTAGATACCTATGCACACGTAGCAAAAAAATCTGCATGCCCACACACTGGAAAGTGGCTGTGACCATACAATAGAAAGTGCCCATGGTCATATTTGGTCATGGACAGGCCCAAATGTACTTTAGATAAGTAGCAATGTTATTCAAAGAGTGAGCCCGCCCAGAACAACAAGTATCCTTAGAAATGACTGGAGCACTGGAATTTACTGTACTGTGTTTACTAAAAACTAACCTTCCCATAATGTATCCACACCATACAATTTTTTTGGCAGATTTACTTGCCAGATCGATTATTTCCAGCATGTCCGATCTGAAGATCGATCGATTTTCTGGGTGATTTTCTGATCGATTTCCTTAGAAGTAAATATTCAGAAAATCAATCGATCTTCAGATCGGACATGCCGGAAATAATCGATCTGGCAGGTAAATCTGCCAAAAAAATTGTATGGTGTGGATACAACATAAGGGAGGTTCATAATGATGTCTGCCGCTGGGTAGAGCACCATTACTTACCTACAGCCCATACAACATGTGCCATCTTCTCCACCTGATCACCAGGTTCTATCAGCTTTTATAATTCCTGGCATAGTTACATGGATGCCACAATGCATGCTGGGAGATGAGGTCCCTGGATGCGAGTACAACACTGTACTTGCATCCATGGACTACATCCCCCAGCATGCATTGCGGCACACATGTGCATGACTGCCAAGAATTACAAAGTGAGCAGAAGCTGCTCGTCGCGTGGAGAAGATGGTGCTTATTGTATTGGCCGGCGTACAAAGATCTACATTAGGGCTAATGTCCCCTGAAAATATAGAATGTAGATGTGGTAAATATGGTAATTGTTAAAGAACACCTGTAATATCATTAAAAAAAAATAACTTACCTGGGGCTTCTAAACAGCCCGCTGCAATCGCCGTGTGCCTGCATCGGGACAAAACGATCCTCAGGTCCCCCGCCGTGGCTCACTTTTGTTTTTCCGGTCAGGCGCCGCCACTGTGCTTGTGCGGCCTTGGCCACGGGCTTCCTGACTCCCACTCACATAGCCGAGAGCATCCGCCACAGTATGAGAAAACCTTGTACTGCACCTCTGCAGGACACTCCTGGGGGACCTGAGTGGGAGTGAGGTCGTGTGCAGCCAGGAACGCACAAGCGCAGTGGCCGCGCCTGACCGGAAAAAACTAAAGTGAGCCGCGGCGGGGGACCCGAGGATCATTTTGTCCCGATGCGGGCACACGGTGATTGCAGAGGGCTGGTAGAAGCCCCAGGTAAGTTATTATTATTTTTTTTAATGATATTACAGGTGTCCTAAATGCCATTAGCAGCAATGAGCCAGGACGTAGTACCAAAAAAAAAAAATACACATATCCATACAGGAAAACAAGGGGCTGTCCTGCAGCAAATAAAACAAGTAACCAGCAGGGAAAGGGTGTAAATTTACACACGGGCAGCATCAGCAATAAATCTGCCATGCTGAGGAGAGCAGAGAAGGAATGAATAGCCAGGCAGAGGGAAGAAGTAAGTCAAGAGATAAAGGAATGTGAGCCGATAGCTTACTGACTGCAGACACACGGAGGACACGGTAACCAAGGGGAGGGGGATGGAGAGAGTCAGGCTCCCCTCCTCGGCTGCTTCTGCCATCACTTTTGCTTACAGACAGAGAACTCCTCGGCTCTCAGTCCGTGCAGGCTGCTCAGCACTCCCTCCTGACAGGCTTGCTCAGGCTCCACAGTGACGTCACGTAGAGCACGCAGCACGCTGGATGTATCAACAGGAACAGCACCATGGGGGAGGGAGCCTGAGGGGGAGAACAGCCTGTAGCCTTAGAAGGATTATTGTAATAGATCAGGCGTCTCCCCCTCTGCTCTTGTGGAACAGTCCAAATAACCGGCTAGATACATTGCCGGTAAAAACATTTTTCCGGCAGCGGAGAGATACCAGCCGGGTGGCAACCCTAGCCTGGTGCCGCCCCTCCACTTCCTGCCGCCTGAGGAACCCGCCTCACCCCGCCTCATGGGCGGGCCGGCCCTGTACACACTTGAAATAACAGTCTTTGGAAAATGAAAGATCACAGACCAATTTTACCCCATTCCATGTAGTATGAGAGCCATACTCTACACAGTCTATTCTATGGAGCTGCACTCCCCATCAGATAAAATCTTTGCAAGATGCTGCACACACAGATGCCCGTACACACTCAAAAGATCATTATCTGCAAAAGATCTGTTCCTGCAAAAGATCCATTCCATGCAAAATGCATTATAGTCTATGAGATCTGCAGATCATCATACACACTTGGTTTAACAGACTTCATCTGCATATCTGGCAATCATATGCAGATCTGAAAATCCACCCTGTTGAATCTGATCTGCAGATGATCTGCAGATGATTGTCTGTTAAACCAAGTGTGTATGATGATCTGCAGATCTCATAGACTATAATGCATTTTGCATGGAATGGATATTTTGCAGGAACAGATCTTTTGCAGATAATGATCTTTTGAGTGTGTACGGGCATCTGTGTGTGCAGCATCTTGCAAAGATTTTATTTGTTGGGGAGTGCAGCTCCATAGAATACACTGTGTAGAGTATGGCTCTCATACTACATGAAGGGTGGTAAGATTGGTCTGTAATCTTGCCTTTTCCAAAGACTTTTATCTCAAGTGTGTATGAAGCATAAGGGTAACAATGGTTAATCTGCATATATTCAGCAGTGATGCCCTGGGAGACATCTGAAGCTCACTCCAACCTGAATTATCGCAAATTCTTTCTGTTTTAAGAAAGCAAACTTTTGTTTTTCTTAACATCTTAGTAAGGAGGCTTTTAGGACCATTGTAGTCCCTTACACACTCCAATGAGTTCTGGGTCACCATGAGCTTGCTGGTTACTCTGTCCCTCTCAGTGTTACAAGTCCTACTGCATAGAGCCAAATTAATCCATGCCATGCACTGATGAGGTTCAAAAAATCTGAAACAGTCTGTATGCATGTTGGATTATTATGGCTCTGTACAAATTAACAAGCTGACACATCATTGCATTCCTGCGGCTCTGGAGGTGTGTTTAGCTTCTAAGGGCACAATGGTTAATTTGCATATATTCAGCAGTGATGCCTGGGAGACATCTCAAGCTCACTCCAACCTGAATTATCGCAAATTCTTTCTGTTTTAAGAAAGCAAACTTTTGTTATACTAATATAAGCAATATATACTTTTAGGAAGTGTTTCTGATGCTGAAACCAGGAGATTATTTAAAATAAAATTGAGTATCCTGAATAATATATTACATTTTACTATATGTTGTTGTGGTGCCTCTTTAACCACTTGAGGACCCACCCTTTACCCCCCCTTAAGGACCAGCGCTGTTTTAGCTGATCTGTGCTGGGTGGGCTCTGCAGCCCCCAGCACAGATCAGCGTGCAGGCAGAGCGACCAGATCGCCCCTCTTTTTTCCCCACTAGGGGGATGATGTGCTGGGGGGGTCTGATCGCTCCTGCCTGCCGGGTGTTGCGGGGGTGGGGGCACCTCAAAGCCCCCCTCCGCGGCGAAATCCTCCCCCTCCCTCTCCTACCTGGCCCCCCCTGGTAAGCCGGGCTGCACAGGACGCTATCCGTCCTGTGCAGCCAGTGACAGGCTGTCTCCTGTCACATGGCGGCGATCCCCGGCCGCTGATTGGCCGGGGATCGCCGATCTGCCTTACGGCGCTGCTGCGCAGCAGTGCTGTACAATGTAAACAAAGCGGATTATTTCCGCTTGTGTTTACATTTAGCCTGCGAGCCGCCATCGGCGGCCCGCAGGCTAATCACGGAGCCCCCCGCCGTGAATTGACAGGAAGCAGCCGCTCGCACGAGCGGCTGCTTCCTGATTAATCAGCCTGCAGCTGGCGACGCAATACTGCGTCGCTGGTCCTGCAGCTGCCACTTTGCCAACGCACGGTATAAGCGTGCGGTCGACAAGTGGTTAACAAGGGCTGATCATTGATACAATGTCAATTACAGTACAAAATCACTGCCTCCCTAGCGGTATGGACAGAAATGTCCGTTCAAAAAAACATGCTGTGAACAGTATAAACATGCATACACATCAATACTCTCCTGCACTGTATACTAGACCCTTGCTTGACACATTTTGGCAAGTTACAGGGAAAAAAAAGTTTTAAAAATAAATTTTATCACTGTTTGCACAGAAATCCTGGGGAAATTGAACGCTGGGAAGGTTAAAGAGACACTGAAGCGAAAAAAAATATATGATATAATGAATTGGTTGTGTACTATAAATAATTACTAGAAGATTAGCAGCAAAGAAAATATTCTCATATTTTTATTTTCAGGTATATAGTGTTTTCTAACATAGCATCATTCTCTAATATGTGCAGATTACACAACACTCTGCATTCAAAATGATTGTTTCAGAGCAGTCTGTGAACTAATGACCTCTCCTCTGGCAGATAAAAAGAAAACTGTTTACTTACAGTTGAGATAATAAAAGTCAGAAGACAGCCCTCTCCACGACTTTGAAAGTCGTAGAGATTAATGGCTTTTTTGCATAGAGATAACAACTGGAGTTTCTTAACTCTTCCTGTACTGGAAACAATTACACTGATGTATCTGATCTTAATGTTTTATTTCTTAGCTGTGCTACACATACAAATCATAATATCATACATTTTTTTTCGCTTCAGTGTCTCTTTAAGATGAAACAGTTATACGGGGTAATCTCCCCAAATCCACTTCCTCTCAGTGGTGCATTGCAGTGCCTCACATATGTCTATGATACTTTATTTAAAATGCAGACTTTTACTGCTACACACGTCCCTCAGCTTTCTTAGAGAATGCAGGTAAGCTCACTTACTGCACCTGCTACTCAGTAATGGGTGTTTAAGATGCAAAGGTCTGGGATCACTCTGTCAGCTGCCTTCCACATGTGCCTCCTTAAACATACAATCTTGATGTCATCACTACTTGCATCACTGTCTGATCTGATTCATCATGCTCCCTTGTTGCCATCAGTGGTTTACCATCACTCTGGCTGTAAACTGGATGCCAATGTTACTGATGACATAACTACCAAGGAGATTGCTGCGCCCATCAGAATACTGAGTGAAGCCTCAATAGGATCCCGAGGCTTCCATCTCTTTAGGTAAGCAGCATATACAAAAGTCGGGTCACAAAGATGAAGTGAAACTGTGTTTTTAATGAACTGTGTTATATACATATAAGTGACAGTAATCTATCCCTCAAACACACAGCTGACTAGCAAACTATATACAAAATATACAATATTACAATACTCATATAATCGAGGTACAGGATCAAGTAACAGGAGCACATGTCAGAGAGCAAGCTAAGGTCATACACGGGCAGATCGGGATTAACGAGTACAGAGCAGACAGAATCAGGTAGCAGGAGCAAAGTCAGAAAACAAGCCAAGGTCATACACGAGAAGATCAGGATAAATGATTACAAAGCAGAGAATCAGAAGTTGTACCAGGCAACAGAAGCCAAGCTAACTGGAGATCTGGCAATCTTGCAAGGGGTGTGGTTGTCTTAAATGGTAAACTGCTAGAATAACACCTATTGATCAGAGACATGCCCAGAATGTGATACACCATCTGTGGTGAAACTGGAAACTGCAGGTAACATAGCAGATATAGCAGAGCCACCTGCTGGTGACTTGTGATAACACCAGCAGGTGAAGCAGGGTGCACTGAAAGTACTTTCTTACCCTGTGCATGATGCTCCAGGCTGGTGGCTGGCTGGTAGTGCCCGCTGTCTAGTGTTGCTGGAAGTGGTCAGGCAGCCGATCCCATGTGGGTGACCCAGCAACTGCTGCCTGCGTGGCATTCCAGCTACTGCTGCTGTGCTCTCCTCCTGCCAGCATCATTACTGCACTGTGCCAACCATCCTCATCCCGGGATCTGCTTTTCCTAGACGGCAGAGGTGGCAGGGCTAACGTGTCCGCTCTCCACCAGTACACTCCTCTCTCTTCCCTCCTGCTGCTTATTTTGAAATTTAAGAAGCCACCTCATATGAGGAAATTGTGTCAGTGAATGAGCCAGCAGCCAAATAAACCCTCCTCATGGTGGGTTAATTAACGTTAAAGACAAAAAAATGATAATTAGCGATATGCCGCTTAACAATTTAACCTTTCAATTAGTTTTTCGTCTGTGTGCTATAATTAAACCTTGATATTGCTAAATAATGTTAAAGGGAACCAGAGACGAATGAGACCTGGAAAATGAAAAAAGACGTTATACATACCTGGGGCTTCCTCCAGCCCCATCCGCATGGATCTCTCCCGTGCCACCATCCTCCGCTGCCTCTATCTGCCGGTACCGGGTCCCGTCACTTCCCCCAGACGCGGGCAGTTTTCCGCATCCACAGGGACTCCCTCCGTCTCTTTACACATGCGCCTGCGCAGTATGGAGGGAGTGCACTGTGCATTGAAGCTGTGTGAGACAGCAGAATTGGTGGAATGGATCAGAGATCCTCAGAGCTGAGCTTTTTTGCAAAGGAATTCTCTCCTACCCTTCCCCCCCTGGGATTCCCTTTGCATTCCAGGGTTTCAGATATCCACTGCTGCCTGACCCCTGCAAGTCACCTGTCCACCAGAGACATCCCACCTCTGGTTTGTGATCCCTGACATTTCAACTCCTCCAGCTCCCAACCTATTTACAACAAGGAATTAGCAGCCTATCTTCAAAGCCCACTGCTCATCTCCGGGCTGACAATTAGCAATTCTTGAACATGTCATTTTTTCAGGGACTGCAGACCTTAACATGCTAGAAGACATTTAGTTTGTAAGTGCACTGCTGGGAAAGTGGCTGAGCGCTGTAGGATCATACAAGGAGCAGTGAAATTCCTCTGAGGCATCTATTACTAGCTGCAGTGTGTGCTGATCTCTGTTACCTCCAGTATGTACAGTATAATCTGTTACTCTGTGCCCCTACTGATAGTAAACTAGCTGCAGTGTGTGCTGATCTCTGCTTCCTCCAGTATAAGTTGTTACTCTTTGCCTGCGCTGATAGTAAACTAGCTGCAGCGTGTGCTGATCTCTACTACTTGCCCAGCAGAAAGGAAAGGAGGAGGTGGCGCTGCTGTCCTGACTGGAGGAATGGAGGACGGACGGCTGGCTGAGGGTGTGCAGTTTGTTTATCACAGACCCACAGCCAGCCATCCAACCAGTGTGTTCTTGTGTTGTGGAATAAGGTTTGACGCTATGTGGGGCCAGGGAACGCCAAAGGTTTTCTTGCCTGGAGTGACAAAATGGCTAGAAACGCCCCTGCAGATAGTGCTCTGGCTGGAATTCAAACCTGAGACCCATCGCTGCAAGGCGAGAATGCTAACAATTACACCACCATGCTGCTTTGTCTGCTGTTGAATGAAGTTTAAATGTTTTTTTTATTGGATTTGTGATGAAAGAGAGACAAGTGATTACTTTCTGATTTTAGAAAAAAGTTCTGCATAACATGAAAAGAAAGCATTGTTCCCAGTTTTGATTTCCTCATGTGATTTAATCATGTAGAGTAGATGTTGTCAAAAGAAGTTTTTCCTCAGGCCAAACTTGACGCCCCATACTTTAGCAATGGTAAATATTGAATTTTATTTTATTAAGCACATTTTCATGCATTGACGAAAGACCTGTCTTCCCTCAGCACCAATACTAATCTCACATAAAGTGAAAAAAACTGTGGAAAAACATTTTTGAAAAAAATGTGAGAACAGCAAAAAATATGTTTTTCACGGTGACATTGGCTTTAGGTGAAACAATCCAGAAACACACACAGTCCTGCGGGGCCCCGGTAAAGTCTCTTTGTACGAATACACAGGAGCTAACCGCGCCAGAAGGGCGACTGTCACGCACCTCCAGAAATACATCCAATGCAGAAAATAGTCACCGGCTCAACTGTATCAGAGCAATGTTAATTTAATTGTAGCATATATAGCTATCAAATAGTATACATCACAGTGCAAGTCACTGTGATAAATAAGTTGTGATTGCTATATACTATATGCTACAATACATTAACATTGCTCTGATAGTTCAGCCTGTGACCATTTTCTTCTTTAGTTGAAATAATAACTAATACTTACTGTTTACAACAAACACGGGGTACATATTCTGAGAGCATCAAAGCTATGGCATCATATAAACGTTGTTTGTGGGTAATTCCAATTCACAAAGTATAAAGTATGTGCATATAATTAGTCTTGTTTTCAGCTTTTGGGGCAGTAAAATAAATACTTAACAGTAAATGTAACATTTAAACTACAATATAGCTCTTATACAGCAGTTAAAAAAGAATATTTTATATAGCTATAGAACCTTTAAAGTTTTTTTTTTAATTCTTTGAGCTGCACATGAGACGTCTCCAGGGTGTCTTTTCAACCATAAGGATAATCTGTGCTGTTTCAGGTTGTTTCCCAGGTATGTCAAGTGGAAGTTTGTTGTAGTGTTAGTCCACTTCATTGTTTAGTAGGCATTTTGTTTTTAGCCTTAGGATTTTCATACTTGAAGGAAGTTTGTAGAATTACAGCACACAGTCTGTCTCTTGCAATCAAGTCACAAATGTCTATATATATGTAAAATACTTTATAAAAACTTTCAAAGAACTTGAAATATTTTGCTGAAAAAAGGCAAAGGTTCCCATGATCTATTTTCTAATTATGTCCTTTTATACAGCTATTTTTTTTAAATGCCTGATTTCCTGAAATATGTATAAAACATGTGCCTTTAACCACTTTTCCTTTTTATACACCTGTATGAACTACTATTCATATTTTTAGCAGTGTAGACAATATATATTTTTTTTATTACATGGGTTGAAATTGGGTCCCTTCCTTGTTTGTATCTCCTCAGTGTTAAAAGCCAAATGCACAGAAAAGTGTACACTGTTCTGGAATACACTGTACCTTATGTAAAGTAAACATATTGCTTGATATACATTTATCAAACAAGGTTTGTGAAATTCTTTACTACATCTCTTTTAGCCAATGTTTAACTTGTACACCTCTAGTGAACTGTAGTGTGATTGTATTAACAATTATGTCTTATGCTAGGAAATACTTTGCATTGTTGATTTTTTTATTTGCTTAGCATGGAATGGACTGCTAGTAATCTTACTAACAAGTGTCTGGTAATGGTAGCAGGTCCAACTGATTTCTGGGATGTCTGAGGCTGGGATCACACCAACTTGCAAAAATGCACCTTTCACCTAGCTATGCATAACTTAACTTTAGGGTTTATGTATATTTAACCTTTTGACTTTTGAGGACCATAGGTTTAAAATTCGGCACTTCGCCACTTTAACAGTTTATTGCTCTGCCATACAATTTAGCACCCAAATTAAATTTTCTTCCTTTTCTTGCCACTAATGGAGCTTTCATTTTGTGGTTTCTGATTTCTGCTGCATTTTTTTTATTAATTTAAAACAGCATTTTTTTAAATAAAAAAAAAATCTTATTTTTTCTTTTTTTTCCCCTTCTCCTAAATTGGCCCTAGACTACCATAGGTACACTGAACAATGCATACATAGTCATATACCTAAGATAGAGATTAGATTGTGAGCCCCTTCGTGGGACAGGTAAGTGGTGACAAGGCTATATACTGTTCAGCGTTGTGTCAGATGGCAGTGCTACATAGATAGATTTCCCCCTGTGTACCTATCACAGCCTGCCAGCCATGATCGCGGGCTGGCAGGCTGATTATGGAGCTCCGCATTGTTTATTTATGGGCACTCATGCTCATGTGAGCATGAGCTACCATCTAATCTCGCGATGCAACATGGCGTGATGGAGGAACAAGGGAGCCACTCTGTGGCCACCATCCTGGGTTAAGCGGTCGCAGAGTGATTAAAGTACAATTCTAATTTTGGTTTTAAATAGGGTGGAATAGACTTAGAAACTTTCAGGTTATTATGGCTGAGTAATAATAATAATAGTAATATGGATCTGTAAAACAAACGTCTGATGTAAACAAATTATTCAAGTTTTCTCCTAGGGGATATTTTCACACCTTGTCATTAAAATGGTTTTTAAGCCACCAGCAAAAAAGAAAATACTCAAAGTAATTTTGTTAGTACATTTTCACCTACTTTTTGATACTTTTTAAGTTACAGAGTACTGGAAATGTATTTTAAACAAAAGACAAAAAATTATCTCCTTGGAAAAAAGTTAGGAGAAAAAGTGAATTGAGTAAGTGCTGGACTCTAACTACTGTATACAGCCATGCTGTAATATGCAATTGTGGTTTGTCAATATCTTACTGTAATAAAATGGCCATTTGCACATTTATATTCATCCATTTTGCCTTCCCTTAATGCTATCAGGACGTACATGTGCATCCTATGTTATTTCCACCACTGGCTACAATCGTGCATGTACACACAATCAGCAGCTTTCCACGTGCTTGCAAGCGATCCTATAGGGTCCACATGAACTTTTTGATTTTTTTGGGGGGGTCATTTTTTTTACCTCTTGCCATCATGTGTGGGAAGTTCCACACTACCAAACACCACATCAGCCAAGTCAGTAGTATGTCCATTCTTCCTTGTGCTCCCATCCAGACATCTGAACAAGTGAGTGAATCTGACATATTGCACATGCCCAGTATGTCTCATCCACCCCACTTGTATTGCAGTCTGGATGGAAGCCAGGAACACAGGAGCTAGGGGAGCGCATGTGCCAGAAGGGAAGAGTTCAGGGAGCACAATCACAAAGGGGGAAGGAACATACTTCACATGCACAGGTTGGCTGAGTCATGGCTACTAATGGGGCATTTTGTAGTGCAAAAGAGTGACACGAAAGTGATCATGGTGAGCGGTAAGCCTCAGCACCACTGTCAACACATCACAGTAGCCTCCATCAGTTATAACTTTTTGGATTGGGGTATCCTTTAAGGGCTAATTTATGCTATGTGTCAGTCATAATGCACTACACATGGGGCTTGATTCACTAAACCGTGATAACTCAAATATCACACCTTATCAAAGATATTACACCTTATCAAAGTTAACACGCCTTATCAGAATATCATAGCGAGTACTACGAACTTATGTCTGCTAACTGGCAATGGCACTCGTCCTGCCCTGAGCCGCTGCGAGTTCGTAGCGCTCGCTATGCTACTCTGATAAGGCGTGTTAACTTTGATAAGGTGTGATATCTTTGATAATGCGTGTTAACTTTGATAAGGTGTGATATCTTTGATAAGGTGTGATATTTAATTTATCACTCTTTAGTGAATCAAGCCCATAGTGTGGGATATGCATGGTAACATGAAAGTCCATAGGATTTCATGGTAACATTCACAGCATAGTGTGCATTCACGTGTGTTGCATTGTAAAATGACAGGGAACACCTTAGTGCATGGTGTACATGTTTTTCCATGAAGTTTAACTTTGTCAAGGCCTCTGATGCCCGTGTTATAGTGAGGTACATTCAGTGCGTCGAAAACACATGCATGAAATGACGTTCATACATGCATTGCACAGTTTGGATGAGCCCTATGTCGAACAGTCCATATATACTGTTAATGACCTGTTTGTCTATCTTTCCTGCAAACCTGCTGTCTATATATGGCCTGTGATTCAGGCGCTGCCTCGCATGTTTGTGCAGATGTATGCACTCCCACGGGCCCCCGTGCACTTCCATGTGCATGCTCCCAGAGGCTCCAAAGACAGCAGTGATTAATGCAATAGAACATATGGGACCATGAGACAATCTGTTCTTTGTAAAAGAGTGCATTAATGGTGACCATTCTATAGTGCCCATACATGGTACAATTTTTTTTCATCCAATCCTACCATTTCTATGTAATATAAGGGAACTGGTTAAAGTATCCTTTCAGTAAATTCACTTAATTTACCCTTATACTACATAGAAGTGGTAAGATTGGATGAAAGAAATTATACCATGTATGGGCACCATTAGGCTGGGACCACAATTGCTTTGCAGAAAATGGCTGTAGTTTTCCATGGGAAATGTTGCTCTTGCCAACAGTGGTGCTTTGTGATTTGTGTGTGTGTGTGGGGGGGGGGGGGGGGGGGGGGGGGGGACTTTCAGGAATTGCAGTCGAAAATTTGTGAGCTTTGGAAGAAATGTGTGCGTCAGTGTCACCATTTAACAGCACTATGTATGTATGGATCCGCATTAAAGCAAGCCTTTGGGAAATAACATAATACATTTAAGAGAGAGGTCTCTGGATGATCCAGATGCTTTTTCTATCCCCGTCCACTCCACCACTACTCACCTCTTCTTTGCGGCTGCGCTCCTGACCGTGTATGAGCAGGGTTGTGCTGTGCAGAGTGGGCTGTGCTGTGCAGACATGATCAGTGCTGTTTTCACATGGATTGCATGTTTTAATGTGCACTTCACTTACCATAGACTCACACAGTCATACTACTGCACGGGTGATGGCTGTACTTTCACCTTCATAGTACAGCCGCACTCATAAATGAACAGGGTGTAGCCACAAGAACATATTCGACAAGCTCTTGTTGAATATATTCAGGGGGTCCTAGGGCTGAAGCAACTATGCAAACAAAGAATGGGGCTGTAACAATTAGTGCAAGCAGTGGCGTAGCTAAGGAGCTGTGGGCCCTGATGCAAGTTTTACAATGGGGCCCCCAAGCACTCTATACATAACAATTGATACGGCACACCAAAAACCTGCCAATGGCAAGTACAGTGTCAGAGGTACAAGAAGGGGATGGGGAACAGCTTGTTAATGATTACCACTATTTAAAGTATCTATAGAAGTGGTTATTATAAGCACAGGACCAATGGAGAGCTAATACTGTAGTTGTGGGAGTTCCCTTTGGGGCCCCTCTGGCCCAAGGGCCCCGATGCGGTCGCAACCTCTGCAACCCCTATTGCTACGCCCCTGAGTGCAAGAAAACCATAGGCACACCTTGAGAATAATTAATGGATTGATATGCATCCAGTTTGTTATCAGATAAGGTATACAGTATATGACCTCAGTGTGCACCCATGTCACATAAAAATTAGGTAGAGACAACTCAATTTAGCATCATTAAAAATAATAATTTTCAAAATTGTAATCAAAGTTGGGAAAGTTTCAGCAAAATTACTCGAGTTGGTAGCTTACAAAACTTTTGAATAGCCCTGGTTGTCCGTTTCCATAATGTTGATATTTGTGGCCTTTTTCTATTGTTATACAAACAAAAAATTGGGCTGTAAAAATTAATGCAAACCCCCCCCCCCCCCCCCCCCCAAAAATAGAATGCAAAAAGTCATACCTGAACCTTGAGTATAATGGATTTTTATGCTGCCAGTTTGTTACTAGAGATGTCGCGAACCTCTGATTTTCGGTTCGAACTTCCGCGAAAGGTTCGGTTTGCGTAAAAGTTTGCGAACCGCAATAGACTTCAATGGGGAGGCGAACTTTGCAAAATAGAAAAAATTATGCTGTCCACAAAAGTGATGGAAAAGATGTTTCAAGGGGTCTAACACCTGGAGGGGGCATGGATGAGTGGGATACATGCCCAAAGTCCCGGGGAAAAATCTGGATTTTACGCAAAGCAGCGTTTTAAGGGCAGAAATCACATTGAATGCTAAATTGCAGGCCTAAAGTGCTTTCAAACATTTTGCATGTGTATGCATCAATCAGGGAGTGTAATTAGAGTACTGCTTCACACTGACACACCAAACTCACTGTGTAACGCACCACAAACAGCTGTTTGCGTAGTGACGGCCATGCTCGACTGGTGCGCAACATGGCCAGAGTGCAGGCTGTGGCAGTTTTCCAGCCCATATGGTCGCCGGGCTGTGGTAGCTCAGTGATAGAACAACAGTGACTGTCAAGCTGATCAAATTTGGTCTGTCCACAATGAAGCAACGACCTTATTATCTTCTTGTATGTAGGTAGGCATAGGTAGGAGTCCCAGTATAGGTAGGTAGGTAGGCATAGGTAGGAGTTCCAGTATAGGTAAGTAGGCATAGCTAGGTGTCCCAGTAGTTAGCTAGGCATAGGGTAGGAGACCCAGTATAGGTAGGTAGGCATAGGTAGGAGTCCCAGTATAGGTAGGTAGGCATAGGTAGGTGCCTCAGTTGTTAGCTAGGCATAGGTAGGAGACCCAGTATAGGTAGGTAGGCATAGGTAGGTGTCCCAGTAGTTAGCTAGGCATAGGTAGGAGACCAAGTATAGGTAGGTAAGCATAGGTAGGAGTCCCAGTATAGGTAGGTAGGTGCCTCAGTAGTTAGCTAGGCATAGGTAGGAGACCCAGTATAGGTAGCTAGGCATAGGTAGGTGTCCCAGTAGTTAGCTAGGCATAGGTAGGAGACCCACTATAGGTAGGTAGGCATAGGTAGGTCCCCTAGTATAGGTAGGTAGGTAGGTAGGTGTCCCCGTATAGGTAAGTAGGTGCCCCAGTAGTTAGGTAGGCATAGGTAGGTGTCCCAGTATAGATAGTTAGGCAGGACCTGGCTGGCACAGTAATAACAATTACCAAGGTCCAGCTGCAACAGATAGGGCTGTATAATGTCAGTGTCAGTGAGCAACACACACAAAATAAGCACATCAGGAAAACATTAGAGCTCTCAAAAGAGCTGTTGAGGGGTGCTATTTTAGCAATAACAATCAGCCAGGAGCAAGCCAAGAGCCTAACTAATCTTTCCCTAGGAGAAAAAAATCTGCAGCAGCTCTCCCTAGTCTGTCTATTTGCAGCAGGCACACGAGTGAGTGTCATGGCCAGCAAGCCTGCCTTATATAAGGGGGGGGGGGGCTCCAGGGCTTAGTGTAGCCTGAATGGCTACAACGTGCCTGCTGACTGTGATGCAGAGGGTCAAAGTTGACCCTCATAGTGCATTATGGGATGAATCGAACTTCTGCAAAAGTTCGCATGGTCCAGGCGAACGCGAACCCCCACAGTTCACCTGGAACCGTTCGCAGGCGAACCGTTCGCGACATCTCTATTTGTTACCAAATGTAGCATATGTGGTGTCATTTTAAACGTGATGAGCTGTAAAATTAATCTTGGTGTGTCTTATTACGTGGACCCATGTCACTTAAAAAAATAGTTAGGGGCAGACTCAATCCATCATTCAAACAAATTTGTAATTTTCTAAATTATGATCAAACTTGAAAAATTTTCAGCAAAACAACACGTGTCAGTATCTTACTAGCTCTGGTTGTCTGCTGTCCATAATGCTGACATTTCTGGACTTTTTTTCTGCCATCCAGACTCTTCTGGGGCTATGCAAACAAAGAATGGTTCTAAAATGCTTTGTGAAAAATACTGGCCTGTAGAAAGCCACCTGCACACACTACAATTAACAGCCTGCTAAATGTCCAGCTACTTTTCAGCTGAGACATATGTGATAGCAAAAACAAATATCACACACAGAAAGTCTAATTTGTGGTTAAAAGACCATGATATAGATCATTTAGGTGTGAAAAGCAGTGATAAAGTTATGGACAAATGAATAAGAGCAGCGCTGAAAAGTGAAAAATGGCTCTTGGCAGGCAGGGTAAAATAGCCTGTGAGGTGAAGTGGTTACGCTGACCATGCATTATGCAGTAATTTGTACCCATACCATCATGGATGCTGGTTTATTAATTGTGCATTGAAAACAAACCATTGGTCTGTCTCCATGATTTCCTTCAAAAAAATTCACATTTTAATTTGTCATAGCACAGGACAGTTTTTCACTTTAAATGAGTGGAATGAGCTTAAATAGGTTTTTCCAAAGAGAAGGTTGTAGATTTAATGGATTGTATTTATGTATGGGTTCTTCTTCACATAATGATGTTTTTGAAAGCTTTCAAAGATGGCGACCTTTCAATATTGATTTTTGGCTGTTTCCCGTACATATACAGAGCTCCTTGGACTCTGAGCATTTCATGATTTTATTAGGCATCTTATTTTTTTCTCTTTAATATTACACAAGTTTATCAGTCCTTTGTTGCTAGCATCATATACAAAGTGAGCAAATGTTTAAAGGAAACCTAAAGTGAGAGGGATATAGAAGCTGCCATATTTATTTCCTTTTAAACAATTCATATTGACTGGCTGTCCTGCTGATTCACTGTCTTTAATACTTTTAGCCATAGATCCTGAACAAGCATGCAGATCAGGTGCTCTGACTGAAGTCTGATGGGGTTATTTAGTTAGCAGTTGGCTGATGGTGTAATGGTTAAGGGCTCTGCCTCTGACACAGGAGACCAGGGTTCGAATCTCGGCTCTGCCTGTTCAGTAAGCCAGCACTAATTCAGTAGGAGACCTTTGGCAAGTCTCCCTTACACTGCTACTGCCAATAGAGCGCGCCCTAGTGGCTGCTGCTCTGCTCTAGCGCTTTGAGTCCGCAAGGAGAAAAGCGCAATATAAATGTTATTTGTCTTGTCTTAGTTGCAGGCTTGTTTTAGGTATATGATACAGACACTATTGCAGCAAAAGAAATCAGCAGGATAGCCATGCACCTGGTATTGCTTAAAAGGAAATACATATGGAAGCCATGCTTTAGGTTCCGTTTAATGATAATTTTCAATATTTAAAATGTACTCCTTATTTTTTTAATTAAGTATATGAGTTAAATGATTTGTAAATCACTGCATTATGTTTATATTTAGTCTTCCACTTTTTTTAAGGAAATATGTGGAAGTCTGAGGTTGATAGAGACCAGACCAGGAACAGACTTTTCAATCTTTCCAATATAAGTCGATCAGTTTCAGTGTCATACTACAGTGGTGCTCAAATACCCCTTTTCAAAATTCGAGTTAGGTCGAATTCGAATAGTAAATTATTCGAGGTCAGTCGAATATTCGAGTCGAATAATTTTTACTATTCGATTCGACCTCGGAATTCGAGCTCACTATTCGAGTCGGTATTCGAGCTCATTATTCGAGCTGACTATTCGAAATGGCCTTAAATAGCTTCCAACACTTGTTTTGAGGGTGAATGATGCAAGAAACCTCTTTTTTTCCAAGTAACAACAGCAAGTGATTATGTGGGGATGTTCCTTTAAAAAAAAAAAGTTGAAAAGAGAAGTTGTGTCCAGAAATTTGTTCAGTACTGTATATACTTCTTCTTCTTCTTCTTTATCTTCTATATCTTCTTCTTCTTCTTCTTCTATATCTTCTTCTTCTATATCTTCTTCTTCTATATCTTCTTCTATATCTTCTTCTTCTTTTATATTGTCTTCTTCTTCTTCTTCATCTTCTTCATCTTCTTTTTCTTCGTCTTCTTCATCTTCTTCATCTTCTTCTTCATCTTCTTCATCTTCTTCATCTTCATCTTCTTCATCTTCTTCATCTTCTTCATCTTCTTCATCTTCTTCATCTTCTTCTTCTTCTTCATCTTCTTCATCTTCTTCATCTTCTTCTTCATCTTCTTCATCTTCTTCATCTTCTTCTTCATCTTCTTCATCTTCTTCATCTTCTTCTTCTTCTTCATCTTCATCTTCTTCATCTTCATCTTCTTCTTCTTCATCTTCTTCATCTTCTTCATCTTCTTCATCTTCATCTTCTTCATCTTCTTCATCTTCTTCTTCTTCTTCATCTTCATCTTCTTCTTCTTCATCTTCTTCTTCTTCTTCATCTTCTTCTTCTTCTTCATCTTCTTCATCTTCTTCATCTCCATCTTCTTCTTCTTCTTCATCTTCTTCTTCTTCATCTTCTTCTCCTTCTTCTTCTTCTTCTTCATCTTCTTCTTCTTCATCTTCTTCATCTTCTTCTATATCGTCTTCTTCTTCACTTATTTCTCTTTTCAAATTTTTTTTTTAAAGAAATGCAGCTATTTTTGAGCGTAACAAATAGCTGGTGGCGCACGCATGTTGGAAGCGCCATTGTATGTGCTCCCTGGCAGTGGAAACACACAGACAGCAGGAGGTAAATTCAGCAGCAGGAGGAGGAGGATGAGTGTGTGGCAGCAGGCAGTCAATGAGGCAGGCAGCGTGACATAATAGCCCTGGTACCTAGCGGTGATACCAGGGCTGTAAATAAACACAGCAGGCAGGAGGTCCCAGACAGCGGTCGTGCAGCCCACATTGTGTCCAATACACAACTGGGACAACACAGTTTTCAACCCGGGCACCTCAGAAAAATTAAACCTTTTTTTTTTTTTGGTTTTTTTTGTTTTGTTTTTACAACAAATTACACAGATATAGCTATTTTTTGACGTAATAGCTGGTGGCAGAGTGGCAGCAGAAGGTAAATCTGTGTACCCTGGCAGTGGGAAACACAGACAGAGTTGTTGTGTCCAGAAATTTGTTCAGTACTGTATATACTTCTTCTTCTTCTTCTTTATCTTCTATATCTTCTTCTTCTTCTTCTTCTATATCTTCTTCTTCTATATCTTCTTCTTCTATATCTTCTTCTATATCTTCTTCTTCTTTTATATTGTCTTCTTCTTCTTCTTCATCTTCTTCATCTTCTTCATCATCATCTTCTTCTTCTTCATCTTCTTTTTCTTCGTCTTCTTCATCTTCTTCATCTTCTTCTTCATCTTCTTCATCTTCTTCTTCATCTTCTTCATCTTCTTCATCTTCTTCTTCTTCATCTTCTTCATCTTCTTCATCTTCATCTTCTTCATCTTCTTCATCTTCTTCTTCTTCATCATCTTCTTCTTCTTCATCTTCTTCATCTTCTTCATCTTCTTCTTCATCTTCTTCATCTTCTTCATCTTCTTCTTCATCTTCTTCATCTTCTTCATCTTCTTCTTCTTCTTCATCTTCATCTTCTTCATCTTCATCTTCTTCATCTTCATCTTCTTCTTCTTCATCTTCTTCTTCTTCATCTTCTTCATCTTCTTCATCTTCATCTTCTTCATCTTCTTCATCTTCTTCTTCTTCTTCATCTTCATCTTCTTCTTCTTCATCTTCTTCTTCTTCATCTTCTTCATCTTCTTCATCTCCATCTTCTTCTTCTTCTTCATCTTCTTCTTCTTCATCTTCTTCTCCTTCTTCTTCTTCTTCTTCTTCATCTTCTTCTTCTTCATCTTCTTCATCTTCTTCTATATCGTCTTCTTCTTCACTTATTTCTCTTTTCAAATTTTTTTTTTAAAAGAAATGCAGCTATTTTTGAGCGTAACAAATAGCTGGTGGCGCACGCATGTTGGAAGCGCCATTGTATGTGCTCCCTGGCAGTGGAAACACACAGACAGCAGGAGGTAAATTCAGCAGCAGGAGGAGGAGGATGAGTGTGTGGCAGCAGGCAGTCAATGAGGCAGGCAGCGTGACATAATAGCCCTGGTACCTAGCGGTGATACCAGGGCTGTAAATAAACACAGCAGGCAGGAGGTCCCAGACAGCGGTCGTGCAGCCCACATTGTGTCCAATACACAACTGGGACAACACAGTTTTCAACCCGGGCACCTCAGAAAAATTAAACCTTTTTTTTTTTTTTTGGTTTTTTTTTTTTGGTTTTTACAACAAATTACACAGATATAGCTATTTTTTGACGTAATAGCTGGTGGCAGAGTGGCAGCAGAAGGTAAATCTGTGTACCCTGGCAGTGGGAAACACAGACAGACAGCAGCAGCAGCAGGAGGAATGGAGGAGTAATTATGTGTGCAGCTATTGTTTGACGTAATAGCTGGTGGCAGAGTGGCAGCAGAAGGTAAATCTGTGTACCCTGGCAGTGGGAAACACAGACAGACAGCAGCAGCAGCAGGAGGAATGGAGGAGTAATGTGAGCAGCTATTGTTTGACGTAATAGCTGGTGGCAGAGTGGCAGCAGAAGCTAATTCTGTGTACCCTGGCAGTGGGAAACACAGACAGACAGCAGCATCAGCAGGAGGAATGGAGGAGTAGTGTGAGTGTGGCAGCAGGTAGGCAGCGTGACATAATAGCCCTGGTACCTAGCGGTGATACCAGGCCGTAAATGAACACAACAGGAGGTCCTAGACAGCGGTCGTGCAGCCCACATCGTGTCCAATACACAACTGGGACAACACAGTTTTCAACCCGGGCACCTCAGAAAAATTAAACCTTTTTTTTTGTAATGGTTTTGTAGTTTTGGTTTTACAACCAATGACACAGATATAGCTATTTTTTGACGTAATAGCTGGTGGCAGAGTGGCAGCAGAAGGTAAATCTGTGTACCCTGGCGTTAGGAAACACAGACAGACAGCAGCAGCAGCAGGAGGAATGGAAGAGTAATTATGTGTGCAGCTATTGTTTGACGTAATAGCTGGTGGCAGACTGGCAGCAGAAGGTAATTCTGTGTACCCTGGCAGTGGGAAACACAGACAGACAGCAGCAGCAGGAGGAATGGAGGAGTAGTGTGAGTGTGGCAGCAGGCAGGCAGCGTGACATAATAGCCCTGGTACCTAGCGGTGATACCAGGCCGTAAATGAACACAACAGGAGGTCCCAGACAGCGGTCGTGCAGCCCACATCGTGTCCAATACACAACTGGGACAACACAGTTTTCAACCCGGGCACCTCAGAAAAATTAAACCTTTTTTTTGTAATGGTTTTGTAGTTTTGGTTTTACAACCAATTACACAGATATAGCTATTTTTTGACGTAATAGCTGGTGGCAGAGTGGCAGCAGAAGGTAAATCTGTGTACCCTGGCAGTGGGAAACACAGACAGACAGCAGAAGGGCAGTACACAGCAGCCCACTGTAGGTGTAAAATGTGTGGCTGCAGGCGACGTAATAGTCAAAGTGAACCAGGCTGGCTTAGTGAGCAGGAGCCAGGAGGTGGTAAAGGGTGGTAAGGCACATTAACGATGGTTCTTAGCCAGTTCATGTCCCCCTCTCGCCGACAACAGGGGCCAGGAACTCGCCTTCCACCCACGCCTGGTTCATCTTGAGAAACGTCAGTCTGTCCACAGACTTGTGAGACAGACGTGAGCGTTTCTCGGTGACCACACCACCAGCTGCACTGAAGCAGCGCTCGGACAGCATGCTGGAAGGGGGGCAGGACAGCACTTCCAGCGCGTACTGCGCCAGCTCGCTCCAGATCTCCAGGCGCTTGACCCAATACTCCATGGGATCAACAGGGGCATCGCTGTCAAGCCCGCTGTAGGACCCCATGTAGTCAGCCACCATGCGGGTCAGGCGCTGGCTGTGACCGGTGGAGGATGCTGCTGCATGCACCTCCTCTCTAGTCACTGCTGCCGGAGCCTCTACAGTCCTGTAGAGCTCGTGGCTGAGAGACAGCAGGTCTGTGGGGCGCTTGCTGCTGGATGCAGGCACCTGCTGCTGCCTCTGTGCTGGCTGCTGGACAGTGGGGGTGGAAGGCTGGGGGAAGGCTTCCTCCAAGCGCTCAACAAGGGCCTGCTGCAAGCTCCTTATTTGTTGCGCTGGGTCTCCTCCTGCAGGCGGCAGGAACTGGCTCAACTTCCCCTTGAGGCGTGGGTCCAACATCATGCTGATCCAGATGTCCTCCCTCTGCTTCATCTGGATCACCCTGGGGTCTCTGCGCAGGCACGTCAGCATGTGCGCTGCCATTGGGAAGAGGCGGGCCACGTCTGCTGGCACATCGACGGCAGTGCTGCTGTCCTCATCCTCCTCCTCTGCCTCGTCAGCCTCATCCTCTCTCCACCCCCGCACCAACTCAGCTGCACTGTGCTGCTCCCCCTCATCAGCAGCAAGGTCAGGGACCTCCACCAAGTCCTCCTCCTCCTCCCCCTCAGAGGTGGACTGTGCAGCTGCTTGCCGCTCCTGCTGGTCCAAGGCTGCCGCTCCCTGTTCCAGCAAAGCATCGAGGGCCCTGTTAAGCAGACAAACCAGGGGCACCCACTCGCAGACCATAGCATGGTCCCTGCTCACCATGTTAGTGGCCTGCAGAAAGGGAGCCAGCACTAAGCACACCTGCTGCATGTGCCTCCAGTCATCATCGGGGACGATGGACGGGATGTTGCTGGTCTTGTCCCTTCTCTGAGCGGCGGAAACAGTGGCCAGGGCAAGGTACTGTTTGACAGCGCGCTTCTGTTCAACCAGACGCTCCAACATCGCCAGGGTGGAGTTCCAGCGAGTCGGAACGTCAAGGATCAGCCGATGGCGTGGCAGATCCAGCTCCTTTTGCACGTCTTCCAGGCTCACACAGGCTGCAGCCGAGCGCCGGAAGTGACGCACAACGTTCCTTGCCGTTTCCAGCAGTTCGCCCATCCCCTGGTAGGTGCGCAAGAACTTCTGCACCACCAGGTTCAGCACGTGGGCAAGACAGGGGATGTGGGTCAGGTTTCCCCTGTCTATTGCGGCAACCAGATTGGCCCCATTGTCGGCCACCACCTCTCCGACTCTGAGGCCTCTGGGGGTCAGCCAAATCCTCTCCTGCTCCTGGAGTTTGGCCAACACATGGGTTGCCGTCAGCTTGGTCTTCCCAAGGCTGACCAAGTGCAGCAGCGCTTGGCAGTGGCGGGCCTTCACGCTGCTGCTGAGGCGGGGGGTTTGGCCAGGTGTGCCGGAGGATGGCAGAGGATCGGAGGAACCTGCTGCAGTTCCCCTGACCCTGCGGGGTGGCACCACCCACTGTGTTGCTGCTGCTGCTGTGCCCGCTGCTGCTCTCCCATCCTCACCCCCTTCCACCAAGCTGACCCAGTGGACAGTGAAGGACAGGTAGCGGCCTGTCCCGAAGCGGCTGCTCCAGGAGTCCATGGTGACGTGGACCCTTTCACCAACCGCGTGCTCCAGCCCTCGCTCCACATTGGCCATCACAAAGCGGTGCAGTGCAGGAATGGCCTTGCGGGCAAAGAAGTGTCTGCTGGGGAGCTGCCAGTCTGGGGCTGCGCAAGCAAGCAGCGCACGAATGTCGCTCCCCTCCTGCACGAGCATGTACGGCAGGAGTTGGGAGCACATGGCCCGTGCCAGCAAGCCGTTCAGCTGCCGCACGCGACGGCTGCTGGGAGGCAGAGCCCTAACCACCCCCTGGAAGGACTCGCTCAAAAGGCTCTGGCGTGGCCTTTTGCTGGCACGGGAATCAGCAGACACAGCGGAGGAGGCCACTGAGGACTGGCTGCCAGAACAGGCCTCAGTGTCGGCGGCAGGAGTTGCAGAGGGGGGAGGAGCAGTGCGTTTCTGCACTCCTGCTGGTGCTGCTGGAGGAGCAGGAGGGCGGGTGGCTGCTGTTGCTGCTGCTGCTGAAGGCTGTGCAGTGATGGGTGTGGTGCCACTGCCAGCACCAGATGCCTTCAGCCTCTGGAACTCCTCATGCTGGTGGAAATGTTTCGCAGCAAGGTGGTTGATGAGCGAGCTGGTGCTGAACTTTAAGGGGTCTGCACCTCTGCTCAACTTCCGCTGACAGTGGTTGCAAGTGGCGTACTTGCTGTACACAGTGGGCATGGTGAAATATCGCCAGATTGGTGACAGAAATATCCCCCTACGGCATGGAAGCGCTGCTGCCTGTCTGGCAGATGCTGCTGCTGCTGCTGCTGAGCCTGAGACACCAGCAGGCTGTGGGACCTGCCTACTGCTGCCAATGCTTGCAATGATGCGCCTCCTTGCAAGGCCCACAAGCGCATCCTCCTCCTCAGAGCTGCTGAGGACGACATCCCCTGGAGGTGGTGGCACCCAGTCTCTGTCTGTCACCGGGTCATCATCATCCTCCCCCTCCTGAAACATGTCCTGCTGGGATGATGACCCCCCAAACTCCTCTCCTGATGCATGGATGGGCTGCTTGACTGTCGCCACAGTCTTGCTGTCCAATCCCTCATCCCCCAAAGTGCCCATCAGCATCTCCTCCTCCAAATCGCCAACAACAGCAGACAATACCCTGATGGTGCCTGGGGTAAAAATACTGCTGAGTGACAGGTCGCCAACTTGTGACGGTGAACTGGCCTCCTCCCCAGACCCTGCTGGGCGGCTGCTGCGAACAGGGGTGGTGGTGGTGGTGGTGGTGAGGGTGGAGGCCTCGGATGCAGAGCTGATGGCGGGCTGCTCATCCTCCGTCATCAGTTGCACCACAGTGGATGCATCCTTTTCCTCAATGGGACGTTTCCGACCCGGCTGGAGGAAAATAGGAGCAGGTGCTACACACTGCTGCTGCTGTGTCTCTGCAGCGTGAGTTGCAGATGCTCCTGCTGGGCGGCGCCCAAGGCGTCCACGGCCAGTGGCTATGGGAGGAATGTTAGCCACTGACGCTGCTGCTGCTGCTGCGGAACTGTGCATGGTGGCGCGGCCGCGGCCTGCCACAATGCTGCTCCCTCTCCTCCTGATTCCCTTGCTGCCCTTCCCCTTGCCCAAACCGCGCTGGCTGCCACTTCCAGACATCTTCGATGTTTTGGGCGTAAAGACAAAAGTTTTTGAAAAGGGCGGGAGAAAAGTGGGGTACTTTAATGGAGTGGGTTGGTGGGTGAGGTGACTGAGTGAGTGTCCCGACTCGCTAGTACAGTAAGTAAGTAGTAACAGTCAGAAAGTACAACTAGCAGCAGTTACAATAATCACTATCAGTAGTAATCACAAGGAAATAGAGTGTGTGTACACTACAGACAGTGAGTGCACGCACACGCAAACACGCGCAGGAGCTGGCCTATGAACAGAGAGTGAGTGAGTGTCCCTAGTACAGTAAGTAAGTAGTAACAGTCAGGAAGTACAACTAGCAGCAGTTACAATAATCACTATCAGTAGTAATCACAAGGAAATAGAGTGTGTGTACACTACAGACAGTGAGTGCACGCACGCGCAAACACGCGCAGGAGCTGGCCTATGAACAGTGACTGAGTGAGTGTCCCTACTACAGTAAGTAAGTAGTAACTGTCAGGAAGTACAACTAGCAGCAGTTACAATAATCACTATCAGTAGTAATCACAAGGAAATAGAGTGTGTGTACACTACAGACAGTGAGTGCACGCACGCGCAAACACGCGCAGGAGCTGGCCTATGAACAGAGAGTGAGTGAGTGTCCCTAGTACAGTAAGTAAGTAGTAACAGTCAGGAAGTACAACTAGCAGCAGTTACAATAATCACTATCAGTAGTAATCACAAGGAAATAGAGTGTGTGTACACTACAGACAGTGAGTGCACGCACGCGCAAACACGCGCAGGAGCTGGCCTATGAACAGTGACTGAGTGAGTGTCCCTACTACAGTAAGTAAGTAGTAACTGTCAGGAAGTAGAATTTACAATAATCAATCAGTAATCAGAAGGAAATAGAGTGTGTGTACAGTACACAGACAGTGAGTGCACACACACACGCAGGAGTCCGAGCTAGTAGCCTAGTATGAACAGTGACAGTGAGTGTCCTAGTACAGTTACAGTAGTATATAACAATCACTAAGTAGTAAAGGGACAGCAGAAATACTGTCTAATACTATCTAATACTAATACTGTCTAATACTGTCTAATACTAATGAGAAATAAACTAACAGAGGACAGGAGGACAGCTGCCCACACAGGCAGGCCCTGAGGCCTAAAGCTGTAAGCCTGCAGCAGCTGGCCTGTCTCTATGTAACACAAAAGCTACTAACTAAAATACAATGTCTATCTAACTAACAACAATATAGGTGTGTATAGGAGGTGTATGTGAGCAAAAACGCTAGGTAAATGACCACAATAAAGCTCTTGCTAAACCAAAGCACAAAGGAGCAACTCTCTCTCTATGCAAGTCTCAGGCAAGGACGGAGAAACGGAACATGGCGGCCGCTATTTATAGGGTAGGGGCTGGCCAGGGTCCCCCTCTGTGATTGGCTGCCGTCAGAGGGCCTGGGAGCCCTCTGATTGGCTCTAAGGACATCAATCTGGGCTATGACGCTATTCGAGCTCGGTATTCGAGCTCGAATAGCGCCGTTTGCTCGAATAGCTCGAATAGTGAATGGGCTATTCGCGTTTACTCGAATAGCCCATTCGAATAGCCGCAGCTAACCGAGCTCGAATAGCTGGAAAAGAGCTCGAATATTCGAGCTACTCGAATATTCGAGCTCTGCTGAGCACCACTGGTTTAAACTATTACGGTAACTATGATAAAGATATGATGATGTATAATGTAAATGAGCAGTTGGCTTTGTGGTGTCCTCCTTCTATATGCTGTAGGAATAATCTGTCTGCACAAAGCAGATGTTTTATAATTTAGAAGATGTAGATCATTTAGTAGATGTTTTAAATGTCATGTTTTATTTAATATAACATCTAAAGAGGGATTATAAAATGAATTTTAAAAAATGTGTAAAGGATGAAAATCTCTGATACCAATTGTATGGTAACGTGCCAGAGTGAACATTAAAAACAAAGCATATTTTGCTGCAGTTTTGTGTAACACTATAGATCGAGATGGTTTTGGTGGCCCTGTTTGAAGCACTTTGTTTAGGGCACACTAAAGCTGAATATGCACCTTAATGACACAAACAGATGGATCACAGTGACTTCTCCCAATGAGGCACGTGTAATGATCTGCTCAGCTGTCTGCACAGGCAGACAGCTGTTTGACCATTCTTTAGGTCTGAGTGCTGCAGGTCTCTGGAAGGGAGACCTGTCTTTGCTTTGCAAGTGTCAGAGTTGCTCTGCTGCTGAGGAATTTGCATATACTTGTCATGCAAATTGCTTAGCTGCTTCCTTTGATGGTGTGCAGTATAAATACCATTCTCTCCCAGAAGTCCTTGCTGGTCATGATGGTTTGTTCCTGCTGACTCACCTGGAGTATCAGCCTCTTGCTATTGTTTGCTAAGATTATCTTAGAGTAATTCCTTGGGACTGCACTTGGCATCCCTTCTAGCATAGTCAGGTTGTATTATCTGTCTTGTCTTATATCTGTCTGTCTCTTGCGATTGTCTTGTCACCAGCGGCGGTCGACAGGAAATCGTTCTGCCTTAGGGGTGCTAACCAGAGCAGCGGTTGCTACTGGTAGCCCCATCTGTCTGCCTGTCGGGATCGCATCCGCCCTAGTGGTAGTGGCGATGGTTCCTTCTGTACTCTGTCTGGGATTGTAGGCCAGAGCTGCGGTTGCTGCTGGCTACTCCCTCTCTCTCTCTTGTCTGGTACGAACGCTTGCTGTAGGCTCGGTGTGGTAACCGTTTAGCAAGTGTTCGCGTTCTCTATTTTCGTGTTTGTGTTACATTGGTTAGTTAGGGTGGCATGCTTATCACTGGGCGCATAACGCGCGGTGATCATGTCTTTAATGCGTTCGCTGTTGCGAATGAGTGCGGTGTTCGCGTTTAGCTAGCGTTTCTTATGTTCCTTGATGTTCTGATCATTGTTATTTACTGTGTCTTTCCTGCTACACTTGTGCTCTGTCTGATTCAGTCTTGTGTCACTATTGGCAATCACCACTCTTGCGATTGCGTTCCCATTTAGTCTCCTCTGTTGTGTGTTCACCGTCGCTGGGTGGCGACTGGATTGGTGGACACACATACATTCTGTTTCTATGTTCTCTCTCTCTTTAAGGGCTATCTTTCCCTGCATTGCTTCAACTCGTGCAATTCCCACCTGGCATCTGTGGCAGGGCAGAGGCTGTGTTCCTCTGCACTCCACAGCTCCATCTGCCGGTGGGAATTTCCCTCTACAGGTGCATAGCACCATAGCTGGGTTCTGTTAAATTACACGTTTGTGGAGGATTTCCACAGTGTCAGCACACATCTTGTGCGCTGACCACGGAAATAATTCCACAATCGTTACAGCGCGTTCCCCGATCCATCTTCCTGCCTGCACGAACACGCAATGTCAGGCAACGGCACACGACAGGCATGAAGAAGAGTTCAAGCGATCGCGCCACTTTGCATGGGAATTGACAGGGAACTTAAAGATCCCATCCGCCGCGATGGCAATCATTGCCACAGGTCGCTAATCGTTGTCCTACTAATCCCGCACTTGCACCCATAGATCGCACCCGAGATCGTGAAAACGCTCATTGTACAAAAAAATTGCCAGCCATCAGTAGAATTGCGGACAAAGTTACGAGTAAGGTAGGAGCCTTGATACAGGCAGGGATGATCTCAGAGAGGTGCTTCAAGGAGAGAAAGCTCTAGCACTATATCCTCTGTCTACCTTTTGGTTGCTGCTATGAAAGGTTCATTTAATAAAGCTGTCAAGGTAAGTTAGATGATGCAGTTCAATATGCTGTTTTTCTTTTCTTTAAACTAATGAAAAAACTGTATGTGTTCATCGAGTTACACCTCATAAGTCCCTTTGTTCCTTGACCCACATGAATGAAGAGCTGCAAGATCAAAACACTTTTTCTTGACTGAATCAAAGTATCAGCATCCTTCTCTTAGTAACTGCTGAAAAAGGTATCTAAATCCCTTTGGATTGCAAATGTGTGCCAATTATTACACAAGAAAGAGCAGCATAGAATGTAAGCCTGATATAAAAGCAGGGATGGATTTTGAAAAGGCCACCTTGGGTGGCTGCAGACAAGCGAGCACTTGAAAATAAAAGAGGGGTTCCTACAGATGAAAGATGGAGGCTGGAAATAGGGAGCAACACATGGAAAATGGAAAAAGGGAAAGTACATCGATAAAATGCATGGAAGAGGGGGCTGCACATGAAATGGAAGGGGCATTGATGCACTTGAACGTGGAGCAACAACATGATTGGCCTAGGGGCACAAAAAGTATAAATCCAGCCTTGTAGACAAGTACAAGTACTGTTGCCCGGCAGGTATCACGGCTCGATCCCTCAAGCAACAGTGCAGGGGCGAGGCACTGTGGGGGTCGGCGGCCACTGTATACATACATGGAGAATACATTTGAAGATCTGCCTTCTGACATTGAAGGCTCTAAACCACATGAGACCTAAGTGCAACTGTTGGCTGGATAGTTTAATGGTTAAGGGCTCTGCCTCTTACACAAGAGACCAGGGTTCAAATCTTGGCTCTTGCAGTTCATTAAGCCAGCTTTTATTCAGTATGAAGTCCTTGGGCTAGACTCCCTAACACTGCTACTGCCTACTGAGCACGCTCTAGGGGCTGCAGTTCAAACTCTTTGAGTCTTGTCTATTGTAACTATATGCCCCTCCACGCACCCACTGCTCTGCCAAGAAGACGGGTTTAGTTATTCCCAGGATCCACTTAAAAACATTTGGTGCCCGGGCCCTTTCCTATGCAGCCCCTACTTTGTGGAACACATTACCACAATCAGTGCAAGAGGCTCTTTCTCTGGATAGCTTTAAGAAAAGGTGCGGACCTCTTTTCCCAAGCCTTTGATACAGCAGAACACAAGGTCATGGCACTTTGAGTCCACAGGGAGAAAGGTGCTATAAAAAATATTATGATTATTGTTATTATTATTAGTAGTATTGATCCTAGGTAGAGGCGGTCCTGACCATCAAGCATGTTGGCAAGATTAATCCGTCTTACATTGTGACTTCCTTTTAGGAAGACTGATCACAGTCACAGATTATTTATGTGCTCCTGCTCTGTACAGTCCCAACTTGAAAGCCAATATCTGTCTGTGTTTCCTGGAGTACAGTGGAAAACATGAAGTCAGCCTACGAATTGTGCCTTGGCATGGCTGACTAGAATCATCTCTGTTACAGCTCCTTCTGGAAAGAGTTACATTATTTTTTCTTTTGCAAGTAAGACATTCCCCGTTTGCTGTATTTCATCTGTGTATTGAGCTGTGGATCAGACATTCTAGTTTGGTAAGAAATTCCTAGCAGGTGGATTTGTTCCTCTCTCAATTTATGTAATGTTCTCCAAGTCTCACTGCTGCTACTCTCATAGTATAGATTAAAACTACATTGCCATAGTATTTGACTTCAATTAGCCACATTAAAACTACATTCAAGTAAAATGAAGAAGATTAGTTATCTTTTTTTACAATGCAATGCGTGAGGGGATGGGGTATATTCAGCTGTAGCTGACATTATGGAAGAAGGAAAATGGCAAGCGTAAGGATCTCAAGGACTTTGACAAGGGCCACACTGAGATGCTTGGCTAGATGGCTTAAAGAAGGGGAAACCACTAGATCACCAGGAATCACAGAAAGGGAAAACTATCAGGAGACACTATAAGTAGGCATAAGTATTGTTGAAGTTGAAGTAAATTGCTAAATTAATTAGTATTTAGCTAAAATGTCAAATCGCTTCAATCTGTAAGAAGTAAAAAAAAGTTGTAAAAAATAAGTTAAAACTTATTTCCATTAACTTTTGACATAGTAATTGAGACTAAATTACAAAAACTAGAGCAAAGATAGTATTTGCTTCTAGAAGACATGTTGACATTATTTTAAATTTAATTAGAGGTTGCTTTCCCTTATGTATTGGGGACGTTGACATTTTAGCTACATGCCTATCAATTCAACAATATTTGAACAACACTTATTAATTCAGCAATATTTGAACAACACTTATGATAATATGACAATGACAATACTTATAACACCTACATCAGTTATGTAAATGACTACTTATAGTGTCACGGGAGATTTTACCACGATTAGTACGGTACACTCACTGTACAGTTCCGTGATTCCCAGTGATCACGATCAGCGATTGTAAAAGCACTGCACCACGATCATTCGAGAATCACAACAAAATGCTGCAGGTATTTATTACACAGGGAGAACATGCAAACTATGTGCAGGTGCCCAATATTGCAAATGTGGAGTAGTACAGAGTACCTAGAATCTCATGGTGACCCAGAACCACTTGAGTATTATGAGGGGTTTAGAAGAACCAAAAATCACTCTTATTTAAAAAAAAAAAAAGACTTAGAGCAGCCTAGGAAAAAGCAGCTTGTTTCTGGCTGGAACTCTGAAAATCTGAAGGAAAAAGCAAACAAACAGCAAGGCTACTGCCATTCATATTTTACAATCCTACCACTAATCATTGGTGTATATGGTGTGAACAGCTTCTAGTGTTGCTCAAACATGGTCAAGTTTGATCAAACAAATAAAAATATTAAAGTTTTGAATTGCACCAAATACAAACACCAATTAAGTCAACTATGAAGAAAATATACAGCTTACAGTGCAGCATGGGAAAGACACAGACCTTTTCGTTTATTCTTTTTGTCTTCTAATAACAAAGTGTTATGGAATTATCAGGGGTCATGTTTGAGGCTCCCAGCAATCAGCACCATTGCTCGTTTACAGCACATTGGCCTCAATTCATAAAAAGCAGTGCGATAAAAAAAAATCTTGTCTGGAAAATACCGCACTCTGTATTTTCACAGTATGTGTGCTAATTCATAAAGATTTTCCCAGCTGCCGTTGAAGGTCGGTAAATTACCGCAGCCCATTGAGCGGTAGAGTAGAGCAGTGTGGCGATATCTCTCTTTTGCCCTGCACAGATGACTCACACAGATGGCTCTCTGCACAGATGACAAGCACAGATGACTCACACAGACTTTCCCTGGCTGCACAGATGACTCGCACAGACGACTCACACAGACTTTCCCTGCCTGCACAGATGACTCTCCCAGATGACTCACACAGACAGCTGTCTGCACAAGATGACTCACACAGACTTCGGCTCCCTGCACTTTGCATTGTTAACACCTCACCAGAGGTGTCGGTAACTTGTTAAGACCTCACCAGAGGTGTCGGTAACTATCATCAGGCTTACCGCTTGTTGAAGGCTTTATGAATAGACATTTGCTGACAATTTACTGACATGTGTTGTAGGTAACTATAGCCAAGTCGGTAATTTATCTCCCTGGTCGGTAATTGTAGCTTTTCATGCGGTAACAGCCTTTATGAATTGACACATTGCTAAATGGTCGGTAAAGTCTGCTGTTTTCAGCATTACCGCATGCGGTAATGCTTTATGAATGGGGGCCATAGTTTGCTACGTGGGTCAACATTCTTTTGATAGCTTGGATACTACAAAAAAATAAGAAGCGCCCAAAAAACATACCTACAAATATGCATTTCTGTAGTCGTCTCTGCACCAGTTAGTATCAATTCAGTAAATGGTTGACTGTATTAGACTCAGCCAGGTCAGCCAATACAGCAACTAGGGCAAGAATCTACCACGTGATTGGGATGTTGCCCAAAGTTCCAGCATGCCAGATCTTTATCGATGAGAGCATTATTCTGTCACTCGCCCCACCCATGAGAATCCACTCCATTGTGCGCTGTGCATCATCCCTCCTCTTCCTTCTAACGTAACAGACATGTCTCCAGCCTTGGGGCTAGTGATGCGTCTGTACTTAACTGTCACCCAAAGGATCAAGGCCCTATCATTAGCGGACAACAGTAATTGCAATTTTGGACTTAGCTTGTAATCTTAAACCAAGCAAACTAAAATGCCATAGAATTCAGAGAATTGTTTCTCCCTATGGTACATTGTTTTGTTGATCCCAGAATTCTATTTTATACGCCAGGTTTTAAAAGTTGTTTATAAAGTGTAATGTTAAGCACATTAGTGCTTTATCCATTGAGATTCCAGTTTAACTTTTTTATATTCTAGTTTTACTAAACTTTCCTTTCCTTTTTATCCTTTCATATCCTCACCTGGAATAACTTTGCTAGCTACAAAACTTGGTCACATTTACTTGCAAAACTAGTCTATGATTTATCGCTGAATGTCATAAAAAACTACCTGCTAAATCAGACATACGGTAGAATGTATGCCCTTAACCACCCAGTGTTTTCCCACAGTATTTTGTCTGTCAGAACTGTTGTTACAGTATTTCTATGATTACTTTGTCTTTCAGATATCTTGTCAAAGTTTATAAGCATTTGTACTAAAAGTATGCTTATATATTTGGAATATTTTTCTTTTGCTATCATTTTTTCAAGATGATGTCAACATCATCTTGCAGGTGCCTACAGGGATGTTGGTTTCTGCTTGAAACATCACAATCCGCTACCTTTGTTTTTATCAACCCCTGCAGCAAAGTGCTTAATTTAACTCCTTAGTAATCATCAGTGACTATGCTCTGCTCTCATTATATGCATGTGGCAAGCTAGGCAATGCTTTTTGTACATTCAGCTGCACAAGTGTTCTGTTATTAATGTTACACAGTCGGCAATGTATTAATATTTTTAATAAATGATGTACAGTAACTTGTTTTTATTATTTAAGTTCTGAATGAAAAGACACACAATTATAATTATTGCTGTTGCCATTATGAGTATTGAGAAGAGATTTGAGATTGTCTATGAGATGCAAATAATTGTTTCTTGCATGCTGATTTCATGCCATTTTTATTGGCTTGGATTTGGGCGAATTGGCTAGAAGTTAATTTGATTGGCCCAGTTTGAGGCTGCATATGACCTGCATTAAGAAAGAAAGAATTAGCATTTCATGGACACCTACATGTAATAAAGGTGGCTGTAAAAATTTACAGATATTCTACTGCTTAATTGTGATAGTCAAATATCGGTAATCTTTACCAATATTTTTAAAAATCTTAACTAACTCTACTGTCACACAGAACCCTCCCTAAATTGCTGCCTAGCCTAGCCCTTAACCATCCCTCTACCAATACCTGACCCTTAACTTTTCCTCTACCAATGCCTAACCCTTAACTCTCCCTCTACCAATACCTAACACTTAACCCTCCCTCTACCAATGCCTATCCCTCCCTCTAACGATGCAAAACTCTTTAGCCCCCCATGGTGTCTAATGCTTAACCCCCCTCCAGTGGTGCCTAACCTTAACCCCTAAGCTCCCCTCTCCCTACTCCTAACACTAAAATAATTAGTGTTAATAGGAGGAGATTTGAGAGGCATGAGGCACCTGATAAAAATTGCTTTGTGCCTGCTATTTATAGCCACAATTTGCATAGCTATTTCATCAGGCGCCTTCATCTGCACAAATTTTCACCAATTGCCACTAATCACGGCTTTTATCATTGGCACCTATGGCAGCACCCTTCTTTTCACAACACCATGGGGCACCCTTTTTACCAGTTTTGCTCATGTACAATCCCTAGTGAAGACAGGTAACAGAACTGTACACTGTAGTATGCAATGTGTTCTTCTATTAAACTTCACTGAGTACTTCTATTAAAGCAGAAATCAAATAGAGAAAAGCAGCATAGTCGCATAACAAAACCACAGTAGTAACAGTTTTAGGTATTGGTTAAACCACAATAGTCTTACCTTTAAAATGACAATGCTATGTCATCTTGGCTTGCATAGTGTGCTGGTTAAGGGTGCTGCCTCTGACACAGGAGGCCTTAGGCCTCTTTAAATCAAATTATTACTGGGGCTAAGGCTGGGTAAATAAGCATACACATGCCACATATAACAGTGAACTCTGCAGCTTCTGAAGTTCTGATTAATGACACTCCATTTCTTAGACTTCTCTCCAGTTTCCTGTTGCTTTATCTCTCAAGTCCTACTGGAACCCAGGAGACATGGCTGCTAGATGCTAGTGACAGGCAGGTCAAGGGCTGGAATTAAGGGAATTGTAGTAGAGAGTGGGTTGATTGTATGATGTATAAGGGAACATATGAAGAAGAGATGATGGAAGAATTGTATATTGTATATAGTTTGTGTATATTGAAGTATGAGGTATGAGATGCATGTTTGGATGTTTGGAGAATCTGATTCCCAATATAATATGAAAGGGTAGAACCAATCCAGCTCACTTGCAGCACTGAAAATTGGGGTGATGCATAATTTTGGTATCTCTGTTTTCTTTCTTCTTCACTTTTCTGTCTCTGTTTCTGTGTCCTCCTTTGTTATTTACAAAGAATTACATTTGAGATTACCTACTATGAATGTGAAAGGTAAACTATCCCAAGAGGGTGCCGATTAAGCCTTTGTTTGGGTATCATTGAACCAGAGCTGAGTTGGGGGGTAAAAAGAAACACTACCTATATCTATGCATTGCTGTGTATTCAATGAAGCTCTGCCCTGTCAGTGAGGTTTAAGGCCCATACACACGTCGGATTTTTCTGAACGACCCGTCGTTTGAACGTTCCGTCGTTCAGTCGTTCGCACGTCAAATCCGACGTGTGTACAGACTATTGTTCGGGTGATAAGACTGGTTTCCAGCGATCCGCCGGGCGGATCGCTGGAAACCAGTCTTATCACGCGAACGATAGTCCGTACACACGTCTGATTCTGCGTGCGAACGACTGAACGACGGGACGTTCAAACGACCCGTCGTTCAGAAAAATCCGACGTGTGTATGGGCCTTTAGACTCTTGATACAACTCTATACCTACTCACCAGAGATGTAGCTGGGAATATGTGGTAGTTATTAGCTGTTAGTTTTGACCAATTTCTTAGGACCACTCCCAAAATGAGGAAATCACATCTGGTCCCTACACTTACGTTGGTCCTACACTTAGAGATGGCCACCAGATTAGACCATCAGAAAGATACCAATCACATCAAATTGGATCTGAATCTGAACTAGAAATACATTTTTAATACATTTTAGCATGACATCTGTTAAAAATCGACCTAGCTGAAGCATTGCACTATTTGGGGCAATGTTATGGGCCATCGATCTGCTGCTGCTCAATATCTTCCATCCAGAGTAGAGATGCCTGGCATGCAGCATAGGCCCTGGGGAGCTGGGGCTGTGTAGCTGGAGAGGAGATCGCAGCACCAGTAGAGTTGTACTGCCACTCAGCCAAGGAGGAGGAGGAATACGACAGCAAAGAGGATGTAGCAGGAGGAGTAGGAGGAGAAGGAGAGGAGGTGGCAGGAGGCCTGCCTGCAAGCCGTGGAGGTGTCACAACTAGGTCCGCTGCACAGCCACGTACTCCCTGCTTGCCAGCGGTCACCGGGTTGACCCAATGGGCTGTGTAATGTACCTGCCCTGACTGTGCTTGGCAGACCAGGCATCCATGGTCAGATGGACCCTTGACCCAATGTTGTGTGCCAGAGATGACACCACTTGCCTTTCAACTGCATGGTACAGTTTGGGTATCGCCTTTTTTTAGAAATAATTGCGGCCTGGTATATTCCACTGCAGTGTCCCAATGGCCACAATTTTTTGGAAGGCCTCAAAATCCACCTGCTGGTGAGATAACAGTTCGGGCAAGCCAGCTGTCAGATGCCGGGCAAGGGGGTGACTGGCAGGCATTGGCTTCTTCCACTCAAAGATTTCCCTCACGGACACCTGGCTGCTTCTGTGGGCAGAGGAGCAGGAACTGTTCAAGGTGAGAGGCGGAGTGGAGGAGGTTGGCTGTGATTGTGAAGGTGCAAGGGAGAAAGCAATTGAAGATGATGCACCTGATGGAGGAAGAGGAGTAGGAGGGAGGGTAGCCTTACTTTTGTGTGCTGCTTTTCCTCAGGTGGTCTTCCCATTGCAGTTTGTGCCTTTTCTCCATGTGCCTTTGTAAGGCAGTTGTCCCTACGTGGGTGTTGGCCTTTCCACGGCTCAATTTTTGGTGGCAGAGAGAACAGAAGGCATTGCTCTCATCTGAGGCAGACACACAAAAAAATTTGCACACCGCTGAGCCCTGGGGTGATGGCACTATGGTGGCATCAGCAGCTGACGTTGAAGGGCATGTTGGCTGGCTATCCATAGGTGGCAATACATGGCGCTGGACACTGCCACCAGCTGTTTCTGACAATGAGCTCCCCCTGCTTCTTCCAGGAACTCGTCTCCTCCTACTCCTCTCTGACTCCCCCTCTGAACGGTCCCCCTGTTCATCTCCTCTATTAGGAACCCACGTGACATCCGTATCATCATAATCATCATCATCATAATCATCCTCCCCAGCTTCCCTTGTATCAAACACCTCCAAAACTGCACCAACAGCAGGTACTTCATCATCCTTCTCCTCACACCTTACTTCCATAGTGTCGCCTAACTCAGACATATGAGGTGGCGTAACTTGCTTAGTGCCTCCATCTTGTTGTAACAATAATGGCTGTGAATCAGTGAATTCCCCACCAAATAACTCCTGCGATGTGTCAAATGTAGCGGATGTGGTTGCTGGAGTAACGCTTGTGGCTGTGGAAGATGAGATGCTCTGTGTCAACCACGTCCTGACAATCTTGGGAGTTGATGGGACGTGCCTTCTTCTGAGCACTGTTTTTTGGTCCAGGGCCACACAAAATCATGTCAGCACGACTTCAAACAGACCTGCCGGGTGGCCTGCCTCTGGGTCTGCCTCTGGCTCTTCCTCTGCCTGCTGTTTTGTCTATAGTGGGGGGGGGGGGATGAAGTGAAAAGTATGCATTGACTTGACTTATACAATGTGCAGTCCCACAGGTGCAGTGAAAGGTATGCAGTGACTGGTATTACAATACAATGTGCAGCTGTCACACAGGTGCAGTTAACACGTATGCATGGACTGGTATATAAAACAGCGTGTGGTCACACATGTGCAGTGAACAGGTATGCAGTGACTAGTATTACAAATGTGCAGCTGTCAAACACACAGGTACCGTGAACAGGTATGCAGTGACTGGTATATAACACTGTGTGCTTCTGTCACGTAGGTGCAGTAAACATGAACATGTATGCAGTGATTGGTATTACAAATGTGCTGCTGTCACACACACAGGTACCATGAACAGGTGCAGTGACTGGTATATAACACTGCGTGCTTCTGTGATGCAGCTGCAGTAAACATGAATAGGTATGCAGTGATTGGTATTACAAATGTGCAGCTGTCACACACACAGGTACTGTGAACAGGTGCAGTGACTGGTATATAACACTGCGTGCTTCTGTCACGCAGCTGCAGTAAACATGAACAGGTATGCAGTGATTGGTATTACAAATGTGCAGCTGCCTGTGACACACGTGCAGTGAAAAGGTAGGCACTGAATGTGCTGGGCCTGGCAGTGGCACAGTAGGAATTAGCAAGAGGCCAAGGGTCAGCTGTGACTGACTGACAGGGCTGTATATGTAAGTGTCAGTGGGACACAAACAAAAAAAATAGATCACAAGAACAACATTAGCTCTCAAAAGAGCTGTTGAGGGGTGCTTTTTAGCAATAAATTTCAGCAGGAGCAAGCTAACAAGCCTAACAAGAGCCTAACTAAGCTTTCCCTATGTCTCTACAGAAACTCTCCATTCTTTAATTACTGCAGCCACACGAGTGAGGGAAATGGCCGAGCATGCCTGCCTTTTATAGGGGGAGGGGAGGCTCCAGGATGGAGTGTAGCCTGATTGGCTACCCTGTGTCTGCTGACTGTGATGTAGAGGGTCAAAGTTAAGCCTAATGATGTAGTATAGGGGGCGGGTCAAACGAACGTTTGCGTGTTCGCGTTCGCATGCGATCCGTTCGGGCCATCTCTAATTCAGAGCATTTGACCGATTAATTTGATTGCAGCTGATAATCAGTTGAATGATGATTCGGGGCAGCTGGGGCATCAATTCCTAGCAAATTCAATCAGAGTGATCGAATTGGATGGTTATTAATAGCGAAATTATCAATACGTGTATGGCCACCTTTACTGACTTCTGAGATGTGGCTGAGATATCCAGAACATAGCTGGAAAGATCCCATTGGCTGCTCTGTCAGCAGCACCAAATCAAATCATATGAAGTTGTAGTAGTAATAATAATAATAACATTGCAAACTGTCCATATTTGTGTTGTATTTCCTTGGCAATAGAGATGTAGCGAACGGTTCCCGAACCGTTCGCTGGCGAACCGCTCTGCTACTCTTGGCCTCTTACTACTTCCGGGTCGCAATGACCCAGAGTAGTACGCCTGCGCTGCCCGGCAGAGCGCGTCCTAGATCGCGCTCCTGTTGCCGGGCACTCTCTGCGCATGAGCGTGACGTCACTCATGACGTCACGCACATGCGCAGAAAGTGCCCGGCAACGGGAGCGCGATCTAGGACGCGCTCTGCCAGGCAGCGCAGGCGTACTACTCCGGGTCATTGCGACCCGGAAGTAGTAATAGGCCCAGAAAGGTTCGCCAGGCGAACGGTTCGGGCCATCACTACTTGGCAATAGTTTAATACCCAGAGACTGTCCATTTCATTTAATCTGATCAACTATGTAATAGCATAATCACATCATAGTAAGTATCATCATCATTATCATCATGATCATTCATGATCATCAATGTGTTTATTCATCAATATATGACTGCTACAGGGAGTAATGAAATTGTGTATGTAAACAGACTGCAAAAAACAGCACCTGGAAATAATGTTTCCTCCAGCTACATCTTTACTGACTAAAGTTATTTTAAATAGTGTCAGTTATTTAAGACCAGATCTCCTGAATAACTTTATTATAGCCATGCTAACATGTAATAAAGGCTATGCTTCATCATAAGCACAATGTGCATTGCTGGTCCTGAATTTGATTACTTTCCGCTTACTCTGTGATTTAGAATTAACAATGGGTCAGGTCTTGAAATTTATGCCACAACAAATGCTACATCTGAAGGTTTAAATTGTTTTCATGCATTGTCAGTTCATAAAACTTAACAAGCTAAAAGCATCTTAGCATCCATGAAACTGGCATATCCCAAAACTGTTGTTCCTAGGCTGATCCTTTTCTAACTGTATCAAATCTATTTCTACGCTGCTTTGTGAGAACTCGGCATTGGCGTGGTCTTTAAGTTCCATGCATTCTTTCCTTGTTTCCGAGAAAGGAAAAGAACAGATTGCCCCGGTATAATTTGTTCTGGCAATTACTGCAAAGCTCCTACTGTGAGGGAAGCCACTGCTTACTGATGCATAAAGCCACCCAGCCATCCAGACCCCAAACAAAGGCAGATCTTCTTTTCTGTCTGTGTAGTCAAGCATGTATTGACATATTGGCTGGGGTACCAGCCCATTACAATCTTAGTGGAGGACAAAAAGAGATATAGAAACTGAAAGACGTAAAATGGAATCTGACAAGTGATGTGGATGAGCTGTTTTGACTATCTGGTCACCTAATTCATCACAACATCTTTGGTCTTGTGGGTTTTCTGGCTTTTCCAGCAGAAGGGATGATTCACTTTTGCAAGACCTTCTCAGTAAAGTGAAACTATTTTCTTTGGAAGGTGAAAAACAGAAAAGCCGCCGTATTAGGAGGATTATTGGAAGGGTACTGAACTGTGTAAAAATAAAAACAAGAAATAAATAGCTGGGTTTGAGTGACAAGTAACTTTGTGCTTGTTCATATTCGTGACTCTTGGCATCTGATGTGCAGTTTATTGTTGAATCCACATTTCTTATACATACTATATTTATTCATGGGTTTGATAAAAGAAGTTGAGTTATGCTTCAGTGGAAGGTGTTGAATAATTTTATCATTTATTTAAAGCAGAACACCAATCAAGAGAAGAAAGCAGCCCATCACATAGAAAATAGTAACAACATTTAAAATATTACTTTTTAAGAAAGGACACTGTAAAGTACATTTCGAAAGAACCACTTCACAGAGGAAAAAACACAACACAGCAAGAAACCAGCAGATTCTCTGCTGGAACAATATAGTAAAACCTGAAAAGCATCCAACCCTTTCTCACTGACTGCTGTCATCACTGGTAGTGGATGCTTTAAAAGTTGCTATTTTTCTCTCCAATACAATGGAAAACATACAATCTAATGACACCATAACACAAGTGGGATACTATTCAATACTGCAGACAGTTTGTATCCACAAGCCCAAGAAATTGTCTCTTTGTATTTCAATAGGAACATTTTAACCACTTGAGGACCTAGGGCTTTCTACCCCTTAAGGACCGGCCACTTTTTTTCCATTCAGACCACTGCAGCTTTCACGGTTTATTGCTCGCTCATACAACCTACCACCTAAATGAATTTTGGCTCCTTTTCTTGTCACTAATAAAGCTTTCTTTTGGTGCTATTTGATTGCTCCTGCAATTTTTACTTTTTATTATATTCATCAAAAAAGACATGAATTTTGGCAAAAAAATGATTTTTTTATCTTTCTGTGCTGACATTTTTCAAATAAAGTAAAATTTCTGTATACATGCAGTGCGAAAAATGTGGACAAACATGTTTTTGATTAAAAAAAAACCCATTCAGTGTATATTTATTGGTTTGGGTAAAAGTTATAGCGTTTACAAACTATGGTGCAAAAAGTGAATTTTCCCATTTTCAAGCATCTCTGACTTTTCTGACCCCCTGTCATGTTTCATGAGGGGCTAGAATTCCAGGATAGTATAAATACCCCCCAAATGACCCCATTTTGGAAAGAAGACATCCCAAAGTATTCACTGAGAGGCATAGTGAGTTCATAGAAGATATTATTTTTTGTCACAAGTAAGCGGAAAATGACACTTTGTGAGAAAAAAAAAAAAAAAAAAGTTTCCATTTCTTCTAACTTGCGACAAAAAAAATGAAATCTGCCACGGACTCACCATGCCCCTCTCTGAATACCTTGAAGGGTCTACTTTTCAAAATGGGGTCATTTGTGGGGTGTGTTTACTGTCCTGACATTTTGGGGGGTGCTAAATTGTAAGCACCCCTGTAAAGCCTAAAGGTGCTCATTGGACTTTGGACCCCTTAGCGCAGTTAGGCTGCAAAAAAGTGCCACACATGTGGTATTGCCGTACTCAGGAGAAGTAGTATAATGTGTTTTGGGGTGTATTTTTACACATACCAATGCTGGGTGGGAGAAATATCTCTGTAAATGACAATTTGTTAATTTTTTTTACACACAATTGTCCATTTACAGAGATCTTTCTCCCACTCAGCATGGGTATGTGTAAAAATACACCACAAAACACATTATACTACTTCTCCTGAGTACGGCGATACCACATGTGTGGCACTTTTTTGCACCCTAACTGCGCTAAAGGGCCCAAAGTCCAATGAGTACCTTTAGGATTTCACAGGTCATTTTGAGAAATTTCGTTTCAAGACTACTCCTCACGGTTTAGGGCCCCTAAAATGCCAGGGCAGTATAGGAACCCCACAAATGACCCCATTTTAGAAAGAAGACACCCCAAGGTATTCTGTTAGGAGTATGGTGAGTTCATAGAAGATTTTATTTTTTGTCAAAAGTTAGCGGAAAATGACACTTTGTGAAAAAACACAATTAAAATCAATTTCCGCTAACTTGTGACAAAAAATAAAATCTTCTATGAACTCGCCATACTACTAACGGAATACCTTGGGGTGTCTTCTTTCTAAAATGGGGTCATTTGTGGGGTTCCTATACTGCCCTGGCATTTTAGGGGCCCTAAACCGTGAGGAGTAGTCTTGAAACAAAATTTCTCAAAATGACCTGTGGAATCCTAAAGGTACTCATTGGACTTTGGGCCCTTTAGCGCAGTTAGGGTGCAAAAAAGTGTCACACATGTGGTATCGCCATACTCAGGAGAAGTAGTACAATGTGTTTTGGGGTGTATTTTTACACATACCCATGCTGGGTGGGAGAAATACCTCTGTAAATGGACAATTGTGTGTAAAAAAATCAAAAGATTGTCATTTACAGAGGTATTTCTCCCACCCAGCATGGGTATGTGTAAAAATACACCCCAAAACACATTATACTACTTCTCCCGAGTACGGCGATACCACATGTGTGGCACTTTTTTGCACCCTAACTGCACTAAGGGGCCCAAAGTCCAATGAGTACCTTTAGGATTTCACAGGTCATTTTTGTTTCAAGACTACTCCTCGCGGTTTAGGGCCCCTAAAATGCCAGGGCAGTACAGGAACCCCACTAATGACCCCATTTTAGAAAGAAGACACCCCAAGGTATTCCGTTAGGAGTATGGTGAGTTCATAGAAGTTTTTATTTTTTTGTCACAAGTTAGCGGAAATTGATTTTAATAGTTTTTTTCACAAAGTGTCATTTTCCGCTAACTTGTGACAAAAAATAAAATCTTCTATGAACTCACCATACTCCGTATGGAATACCTTTGGGTGTCTTCTTTCTAGAATGGGGTCATTTGTGGGGTTCCTATACTGCCCTGGCATTTTAGGGGCCCTAAACCGTGAGGAGTAGTCTTGAAACCAAATGTCGCAAAATGACCTGTGAAATCCTAAAGGTACTCATTGGACTTTGGGCCCCTTAGCGTACTTAGGGTGTAAAAAAGTGCCACACATGTGGTACCGCCGTACTCAGGAGAAGTAGTATAATGCGTTTTGGGGTGTAGTTTTACACATACCCATGCTAAGTGGGAGAAATATCTCTGTAAATGACAATTGTTTGATTTTTTTACACACAATTGTCCATTTACATAGAAATTTCTCCCACCCAGCATGGGTATGTGTAAAAATACACCCCAAAACACATTATACTACTTTTCCTGAGTACGGCGGTACCACATGTGTGACACTTTTTTGCAGCCTAGGTGCGCTAAGGGGCCCAACGTCCTATTCACAGATCATTTTGAAGCATTTGTTTTCTAGACTACTCCTCGCGGTTTAGGGCCCCTAAAATGCCAGGGCAGTATAGGAACCCCACAAGTGACCCCATTTTAGAAAGAAGACACCCCAAGGTATTCCGTTAGGTGTATGGCGAGTTCATAGAAGATTTTATTTTTTGTCACAAGTTAGTGAAAAATGACACTTTGTGAAAAAAAACCAATAAAAATTAATTTCCGCTAACTTTTGACAAAAAATAAAATCTTCTATGAACTCGTCATACACCTAACAGAATACCTTGGGGTGTCTTTTTTTCTAAAATGGGGTCACTTGTGGGGTTCCTATACCGCCCTGGCATTTTACAGGCCCAAAACCGTGAGTAGTCTGGAAACCAAATGTCTCAAAATGACTGTTCAGGGGTATAAGCATCTGCAAATTTTGATGACAGGTGGTCTATGAGGGGGCGAATTTTGTGGAACCGGTCATAAGCAGGGTGGCCTTTTAGATGAAAGGTTTTATTGGGCCTGATCTGATGGATAGGAGTGCTAGGGGGGTGACAGGAGGTGATTGATGGGTGTCTCAGGGGGTGGTTAGAGGGGAAAATAGATGCAATCAATGCACTGGGGAGGTGATCGGAAGGGGGTCTGAGGGGGATCTGAGGGTTTGGCCGAGTGATCAGGAGCCCACACGGGGCAAATTGGGGCCTGATCTGATGGGTAGGTGTGCTAGGGGGTGACAGGAGGTGATTGATGGGTGTCTCAAGGTGTGATTAGAGGGGGGAATAGATGCAAGCAATGCACTGGCGAGGTGATCAGGGCTGGGGTCTGAGGGCATTCTGAGGGTGTGGGCGGGTGATTGAGTGCCCTAGGGGCAGATAGGGGTCTAATCTGATAGGTAGCAGTGACAGGGGGTGATTGATGGGTAATTAGTGGGTGTTTAGGGTAGAGAATAGATGGAAACACTGCGCTTGGGTGGTGATCTGATGTCGGATCTGCGGGCGATCTATTGGTGTGGGTGGGTGATCAGTTTGCCCGCAAGGGGCAGGTTAGGGGCTGATTGATGGGTGGCAGTGACAACGGGTGATTGATGGATGGCAGTGACAGGGGGTGATTGATGGGTGGCAGTGACAGGGGGTAATTGATGGGTGATAGGTGATTGGCAGGTGATTGACAGGTGATCAGTGGGTTATTACAGGGAAGGACAGATGTAAATATTGCACTGGCGAATTGATAAGGGGGGGTCTGAGGGCAATCTGAGCGTGTAGGCGGGTGATTGGGTGCCCGCAAGGGGCAGATTAGGGTCTGATCTGATGGGTAACAGTGACAGGTGGTGATAGGGGGTGATTGATGGGTAATTAGTGGGTGTTTAGAGGAGAGAATAGATGTAAACGCTGCGCTTGGGTGGTGATCTGATGTCGGATCTGCGGGCAATCTATTGGTGTGGGTGGGTGATCAGATTGCCCGCAAGGGGCAGGTTAGGGGCTGATTGTTGGGTGGCAGTGACAGGGGGTGATTGATGGGTGATAGGTGATTGGCAGGTGATTGACAGGTGATCAGTGGGTTATTACAGGGAAGGACAGATGTAATTAATGCACTGGCGAATTGATAAGGGGGGGGGGGGTCTGAGGGCAATCTGAGCGTGTGGGCGGGTGATTGGGTGCCCGCAAGGGGCAGATTAGGGTCTGATCTGATGGGTAACAGTGACAGGTGGTGATAGGGGGTGATTGATGGGTAATTAGTGGGTGTTTAGAGGAGAGAATAGATGTAAACGCTGCGCTTGGGTGGTGATCTGATGTCGGATCTGCGGGCGATCTATTGGTGTGGGTGGGTGATCAGATTGCCCGCAAGGGGCAGGTTAGGGGCTGATTGTTGGGTGGCAGTGACAGGGGGTGATTGATGGGTGATAGGTGATTGGCAGGTGATTGACAGGTGATCAGTGGGTTATTACAGGGAAGGACAGATGTAATTAATGCACTGGCGAATTGATAAGGGGGGGGGGGGTCTGAGGGCAATCTGAGCGTGTGGGCGGGTGATTGGGTGCCCGCAAGGGGCAGATTAGGGTCTGATCTGATAGGTAACAGTGACAGGTGGTGATAGGGGGTGATTGATGGGTGATTGATGGGTAATTAGTGGGTGTTTAGAGAAGATAACAGATGTAAACGATACATTTGGGAGGTAATCTGACGGCGGGTTTGCGGGCGATCTAATGGTGTGGGTGGGTGATCAGATTGCCCGCAAGGGGCAGGTTAGGGGCTGATTGATGGGTGGCAGTGACAGGGGGTGACAGGGGGTGATTGATGGGTGATAGGTGATTGGCAGGTGATTGACAGGTGATCAGTGGGTTATTACAGGGAAGAACAGATGTAATTAATGCACTGGTGAATTGATAAGGGGGGGTCAGAGGGCAATCTGAGCGTGTGGGCGGGTGATTGGGTGCCCGCAAGGGGCAGATTAGGGTCTGATCTGATAGGTAAAAGTGACAGGTGGTGATAGGTGGTGATTGATGGGTGATTGATGGGTAATTAGTGGGTGTTTAGAGGAGAGAATAGATGTAAACAATGGATTTGGGAGGTGATCTGATGTCGGATCTGTGGGCGATCTATTGGTGTGGGGGGGTGATCAGATTGCCCGCAAGGGGCAGGTTAGGGGCTGATTGATGGGTGGCAGTGACAGGGGGTGATTGACGGGTGATTGACGGGTGATTGACGGGTGATTGACAGGTGATTGACAGGTGATCAGGGGGATAGATGCATACAGTAAACAGGGGGGGTGGTCTGGGGGGGGGGTCTGGGGAGAATCTGAGGGGTGGGGGGTGATCAGGAGGGGGCAGGGAGCAGGGGGGGGGGAAATAGCGTTGACAGATAGTGACAGGGAGTGATTGATGGGTGATTAGGGGGGTGATTGGGTGCAAACAGGGGTCTGGGGGGTGGGCAGGGGGGGTCTGATGGGTGCTGTGGGCGATCTGGGGCAGGGGGGGAGAAATCAGTGTGCTTGGGTGCAGACTAGGGTGGCTGCAGCCTGCCCTGGTGGTCCCTCGGACACTGGAACCACCAGGGCAGGAGGCAGCCTGTATAATACACTTTGTAAACATTACAAAGTGTATTATACACTTTGTATGCGGCGATCGCGGGGTTAACATCCCGCCGGCGCTTCCGTATAGCCGGCGGGATGTTGCGGCGGGCGAGCGGTGACAGGCGCCGGCGGAGGATCGCGTCACGGATGACACGATCGCTCCGCCCATGCCCTTAGAAGGACCGCCGCCTCTGTGGGTGAGCCGGTCCTTCAGGGCTCCACTTCCCGGCCGCCTCTGTGCGTTAGGCGGTCGGGAAGTGGTTAAAAGACCACTGAAGGTATTGTTAGCCAGGACAGGAGAACAAAGAACTGCAGCAAACATCTGTTTGGATCAGGATAGGTCAGAAGCAATGCAAATCAAGATTCAAACAGAAGGATCTGCTCAACCCAGTTAAAGCCTCATATGCAGGTTTGACTAGTCAGCTGACACAGCCGATAATGACCGCCTAAGGTGATAATCAAGCATGTGCACAGTGGCTTGTGACCCCCAACCCACTAGTGATCCGCCCAGCGGATCAACTCACCTCCTGTGACAGCTGATCATATTGTCTATGCCCCTCCCCTGCCTGCCGTGTAATGTCACGCATGCGTATCTTTGACGTCCCTCCGCCTCTTCGCATAGCAACACAGTAAATTGTCAGCTACACAGTTGACTTGCATCTGAGCAGCCTAGCCCAGCGATGTCACCCAAAGGGATTGGTTTTCCGATTTTCGACGGCAACATCTATTAAAGGTGTGTGCGTAACTTAAAGGAGTGGTCCAAGCTGAAAAAAAATAAAGATCCACTTACCTGGGGCTTCCTCCAGCCCGTGGCAGCCGTCCTGTGCCCTCGCCGCAGCTCCTCTTCTCCGCTGGCGCAGCCAGGTCGTGTTCCGGGCCGGCTTCTTCTGTGCTCCACCATGCAGGTCACGTGGCCTTTCCGATGTCATCAGGATGGTACTGCACAAGCGCAGAACTACTGTGCCTGCGCAGTACCATCCTGATGACGTCGGAGAGGCCACGTGATCCGCGTGGTGAAGCGCAGAAAAAGCTGACCCAGAACATGACCTTGCAAGGTCGGCTGGCCACCCAAAGTGCCTCTTTCTCTCCCTCCTTCCATTCTTCATCTCCACCCTCCCACTGAATAGTGACAAGCGGAACAGCATGAATGCCCATGACAGGTACTCACTGGCAACATGCGCTCCATCACTGACGTCTCACTCTCAGCAGCCTGCCCTCAGTGTCCTCTCCATAGTTACTGCCTGTGACACGCTGGTATGTGCTGTCGTGTCACATGCAGTAACCAGGGAGAGGACGCTGGGGGTGCACTGCTGAGAGCGAGACGCCATTGATGGAGCGCATGGAGCTGGTGAGTATCTTTTGTAGGCATACACACCACTCTGCTCCTCATTATTCAATGAGAGGATGGGTGAGGAATGGATGGAGGGAAGGAGAAAAAGAGGTACTTTGGGCGGCCAGTGAGCTGTCCGACTCTCGTTAAAGGCACGCCTGTAGGCACATTATTGTAGGCCTTATTGTACATTCAACCCTGGTTATTTGCATAATGCAATAAAGAAGAATTTCTCAATTCTAGTAATAACAGTGTTGAGAAGCAGTGTTTCCATAAACCAATGCTACTTGTTTCATGTATCTCAGAGCACACTACCCACACAGCATACTGTGGCCTATCAACACAGCAAATGTACAGCTAAACTTTGTAGTGCTGGCCTTTCTTTTTCTTTACCTGATATTAAGATGGGGTAAAATAATCAGGAGTGAGAGTGAAGATATCAGCCAGGGTCCGGGAAAGGAAGTGGGAATTGAGGCGCAGTCAAAACTGAGGAGTAATCAAGGTGGAAATGTCAGTCAGACCGGGAGGAGGGAAGTCAGGATGTATGTAGGGGGCCAATCAAGTTTGAGGGGGATGTCAATGTAAAAAAAGCCAGCTAGAAGAGAGAAGGGTTGAGCCAGAAAGGAGAGGAGTCTTCTGAGGTGTAGAAATTACATGTATAAAGTGGTGGATACTGCTTCACCGTACCAGGTCAGCAAAACCCATTACGGTACAAAGAAAATAGGAAAGTCCGCACTTATCCGTAGGGCTTCTTTATTTTTGGACGTATACAAAGTAAAATTCCACAGACATCACACAGCTGACATGTTTCGGACAAGTCTTGTCTTTAATCATAGCTGAGTGGAAGAAATTACCTTGCAGATTCCAGAGCAGCAGAAGGTATTCTGAACCACCAGCTCACTACAGCATTCCGGTTTGCCTAGCGCAGTGAGCTGACATCGCTGCACAGGAGAATTCCATTAGGAGTGACCTGGGGGAAGACAGCAGAGAGTACTACTTCCTTCTGTGCATGTGCTTTGCAAATCCCCATGATGATGAGTGTCTCTTCCTCCGCTCACCCTCACTTGCTGTGCCGACAAACTTAATCATAAATATTGTTGGCTGCAGAGAAGGGAGATGAATATGCAGGGCAGTTGCCCTCCTCTTCCTTCCAGTACATGTCTTGTGACCCTGTTACTGGGCCCCCGGAGCCTCTAGACCTGGTATTGCAGGGATCATAGTTACACCTCTAGATGACACAAGTGCATTTACTGTGTCCACATAAATTTAAGCACTTTTCTTCACATAATCTCTTTTAGTGCACCTACAAGTGCAGTTGTGCTGTTATGGTGCTCCACCAGTGCTGACATTTCTAATGTTCCTATATACCACAGTCAGTATAGCCCACACCTATATCCATCTGTCGCCCCCTCTGGTGTGTGACACAAGTACACCATAGTTATGTGGTGTCACAGTGCTCCAATCTAAGAGAATGACAGGGTGGCACCTGTTCCATCACTCCACTCAGTTTCACAAATCTCTTTGAGTATATGCTGCAGTCAATAGTTAAAAAACCCAAAAGTAGGGGAACAGCAGGACAGCAGCTGTTCTGTCTCTCTACTTAACAAACAAACAAACAAACAGTCTCCTGATGATAGAACATTTTGTATACTGAGCATTGGTCGGGACAGGTGGAACCCTGCTGTTCTTCTCCTACATCAGGATGAAGGCACTGCTGTGCCCAAAAGTACTTTTAGCTGCTATACAAAACGTGTGGCGAGAAGCAGTGATGCTGATCTAGATTCCAGATATCCGAGTAACCCGGATATCCGAGCATTTTTTACGCTATCGGGGTCAGACTCCGGATAGCTATAGATATCCGGATAGCTATATGCGGATAGTTTGATGCATGACCCGGATATCCGCGGATATCCGGATCTGAAATATTGTAACTAAGGTGATGACGTCCTGGAGCCAATCAGAGGGCTCCCAGCAGATGCCCTTGCAACCAATCACAGAGGGGAACCCTGGCCAGCCCCACCTGAACTCATTGAGCCAATCAGAGGCCTCCTAGCCTAAGCCCTGGCACCCAATCACAGAAAGGAACACTGGCCAGCCCCCCTTGTATAATAAGGAGGGCTGCCATGATGAGACAGATCGTTATGGCTTGCTGAATGCTTCCTGAGAGACATGCTGCAGTGCTGGTGGCCTAGCAAGGGCTGCCTGTACACAGTTATAAACCTAAAGCTGTTCATTGATTAACCCCTTAACTACTCTATAGTAATCGTTAATTAGCTTGTCATGCTCCTGGCTGGCACACGTTACACCTGCTGCTGCTGCATTGCCCTGCTCCTGCTGCCTGTGCAGCTCCCACCGCCAGGACAGGGTGCCACAGGCCACTGATACCACCTATATTTAACCCAAAACAAAATTGCAGCATCAATTTTTTGAGGTGTCTTGACTGAAAACTGTCACGTCCCAGTTGTGCGGTTGGACTTTGGACACAATGTGGGCTGCACGACCGCTGTCTGTAATCTAGGCCTAATGTTAATTGACAGTCATTTTTTTGGGGGGGTTCAAAGTCCCCACATCATCAATTAGTGTTTCCCTTTGCAAAATAATGATGATACATGCCTCATTTACCCTCAAAACCCCTTTTAAAGCTATTTAAAGGGCACTTCCGGTTTTTCTATCCAGATACCTGAATAGGCCAGATATTCGCGGATAATGCGACCGGATATCCGCGTTTACGTGGATATCTAAAAGGCCGGATTCGGATATCCGAGCCGGATCCGGATATCTAGGTATTCGGATTGGGGTCAATTCGGATTTTAAAAAGTACTATCTGAGCATCACTAGCGAGAAGGAGGTGACAGGTTGAGATGGGTGGGTGCTACACTGATTGGGGTATATGTCTTTTTATTACTTACCCTGAGAGGAAACAGGATTTTGTGGTGGCGCATCTGAACTAGGGGGGCACCATGGTAAAACCATTGTATAATATTCCTGATGTTCCACGTGATACTATATCAGAAGTTTTAGAAAACATTCATATAACATGTCTGGCAACTTCATTATCTCTACTGATCACCCTCTAATTGACAAGGCTATTACATCACTATGTTATTGGGACTTCATTATTTTTTAAAGGAATACTATCGATTATCGATTATTTTTTAATGCTTTATGTTACGGCACACATTACCACAAGTACTAGGAGCAATTTCCTTCCTTACACAGCTCTGCCTCACTGCTGTAATATCCTCGATCAGTTTTAGATACAAACATTTTGGACTCTTAGAGGGCTAGACCATGTTCCTGCATGGGGGGGGGGGGTTGGAAGGGGAGGTTCTATTGACTCCTCAGTGTATAGTTTAATAATCACCTTGCTGAAAGAGTCTTAAACCACAAAATCAAAGGACTAGAGGACATGATCTGCGCATGGAGGAAAAACGTTTTAGCCATTTATTTAGGAAAGGGTTCTTTACAGTTACAGTTAGAGTGATTAAGATGTGGAATGCATTGCCACAGGAAGTAGTTATGGCAAACTCTATACCTGCATTTAAAGGGGGCTTAGATGCTTTCCTTGCGTTGAAAGACATCCATGGCTACAATTACTAGGTAATGCCTAATGATGTTGATCCAGGGATTTTATCTGATTGCCATCTGGAGTCGGGAAGGAATTTTTCCCTTTAGGGGCTAATTGGACCATGCCTTGTAAGGGTTTTTTCGCCTTCCTCTGGATCAACAGGGATATGTGAGGGAGCAGGCTGGTGTTGTACTTTATACTGGTTGAACTCGATGGACGTGTGTCTTTTTTCAACCAAAATAACTATGTAACTATGTAACATACACACGCTCAACAAAAGTCTTTTAAATGCACGATTATCAAACAACTTGAAGAAGTTGGACAACTTTTGTCAAGTAAAGTTGGACAACTTTTGTCAAGACGACAAGGTCTTATCACTGACAAGAGGCGACCAACAACTGATAACACACAGCTCAAGTCAATCCAATAGTTGGATTGACTTGAGCTGCGTCTTATCAATTGTTGGTCACCTCTTATCAGTGATAAGGCCTTGTCGTCTTGACAAAAGTTGTCCAACTTTACTTGACAAAAGTTGTCCAGCTTCTTCAAGTTGTTTGATAATTGTGCTTTTAAAAGACTGTTGCTGAGCGTTTGTATGAGCCTTTATTCAGATGGTGGTAAGGGGTTAAAGGTTCCAGCAATGTGTGTTTATTATCTTTGCTTCTATGACTGATAAAGATCCTGATAATGCCTTTGTAAACAGCATATCTCCATCTCAGCAGGGCACCACATAGCAGCCTAAAAAGTAGATGCAGCCTGGAATGAAAAGTCACAAGGCAGTCAGTCAGGAATAGTGTATACAAATCTCCCTGCTAGTTACATTACAGCAATATTACAGCACATCTAGCTACATGTTACCTCTTCAGATCAGCCTCCTCCTCCTCATGTCTCCTGCATGCTGTGACACAGTGAAGTATATTTTTAAGCTGTGTTAGGAATGAAGGATGATTTTTAAGCAGGGACAGAGGGATAGAGAACTGGGAGAACAGAAGAAAAGAGGTGTCCCTAGCATTAATGGTAATGTGTACTCTAATATAGAGTATTTAAAAAAAAAGTTGTTTTAATTGATAGAGTTCCTTTAATATGTTTTCCTAATGTCAATTTTAAAATAACTTTTAATATCTATATCTTATTTACATTTTGATAGATACAGTGTAAAGCCAACTGCCACTCCTTGTAACACATTGTACATGCCTTTGGCTATAATTTTATGTAAGCTCTTTACAAAGCATTATGTATTTTTCTGTCGCTCCTTAAAATGTGATTTAATCTGTTTTTTTCTGAGCTTTATATCAGTTATTAGTAGATATTCCACATAGAATCAAGTATTCATTTTTTAGGTATTTTTTGTCTTCCTCGATGTGCTTTTTATAGCTTATTCCTCTCTTAAATCCATTATACATTGTGTACTTCCTTTAATTTGGGAAATGTACTCTCACTGATAATCAATATGTTTTATTGATTGCGGTTACATGCTTTTATGCCCACCGCTTTCTGACAGTAATGATGCACATGCTTTTAGAGGGAACATGCACACTATGATCCTCTATGGTTCTCCACATGTATTGCAAATAAGTGTTATTATTTTTAAGTGATTTAATATTTTTCTACTTTTTTAAAGGAGCAGTTCAAGTTTTAATGTATGAATTTACACCATATTGCAGAATCCTGAAAAAGTAGGCTAGGCTCCTGCAAAACACATACTTAACATTTCTATCATATTGGTAACCTTACGCCAAGCATAGCACATATGCCTCATGGAGTCAATATGATCACTGTAGTTCAATCCTACAAAATATTTGTTTTATATTACATAAACTATAAAGTGGTATGCCTTGGTACTAAGAAGCAAAATGCTAAGATTATATTGTTAATGAGGATATGTACACTATTCAAGAGATTTCTACTTTGTGATGTCACACCTTAAAATATATTAATCATGTTAACCCTAACTCTTGTAGCCCTTATAGAAATTGTATCCTTGAAGTAACTGGCCCTTTGCAAATACTCACAGTAAATGTTTTGAACCTGTTACTGACAGGTTTTGGACTAGTTCATGGAGGAACCTAAAAGTTTAAGCAAGCATTTGCTGTTTTGCACTAAGAAAGATGACCTACGCATCCTGGAAACATTTGCTTGTTTCAGCTTTATGCACTTAAACCAATAAAAACCCTTGTATTATTTAGTGTGTGAACTTCTCCTCGCATCATTGATGTCAAGATGGAAATATCAACCCACTGGGTGATCGCACCTTGATGAATCTACACTGTGTGGCTTCTGCCTTCATTACTGAAATATGACTGATCTACCATTTAGAACACTTCATAAACAGTATTACCTTGAACTCCTCAAACTTAATTCCTGAGCACCTCAAATGTATTCTATATAAGATGAAAAAATGTGGCAATGTTGACCCTTGATGAGTCCTAGGGTTTGGCTAGACTTCCAGGGTCAGAAGCCAAGCCACATCCACTCCAACCCCTGCTCTACTCAATAACTCCCCTTTGCAAGTCTTCATCAACCCATGTCGTGCACCTCCCACCCTGATCCCACCCCTTTCTGAACCATGGGGACACTTCTGCCCTGGCCTCTACATCTGCACTGTAGCCAGCAAGTGTTCACACAGGGAGGAGGGAGGGAAATAATTGTCAAGTCTTTGGCTAGATTCTGATACAATGATGGGCTCAATAGAGTTCCATTTGTAAAACCAGCCAGCAGGGGCATAACTAGAAATCACTGGGCCCTCTGCAAAACTTTGGGTGGGGCTCCTCCCCCTGCATTCTGCACAGGTAAAATAAGAACCAGTGTTATTCAGTTGGCTAGTGCACACTTGAATGTGTTTTCCCCATGCAGATAAAACCTGACAGAAGTGGAGCACTGCATGCATTTTCTCTATAAATTACATTAGCTTCTGTGATAAAACGTGCATTTTTTCACACATACAGAAGCTTATTACATTCACTCTGTCCATCTCTGATGGAGCAGAACTGGTTCTGCAGACTTCTCCAGCATCACTACAGTACAGAGCACTTGGGGAGTGGTAGAGAGGCTGGGGGCAGGGCACTGTACACCACAGCCTGCTGCACACTGAATAGAGACTGTCTACAAACCTTTGTCTACAAAATGTTGCATGATTCGTTATCAGTGGCTGAGCATATGCAGTCATTAGAACAATTGCACAGAGAATAGAAAGTTTTTTTTCTCCCATACCCAGACTTCTCAAGAATCACTACTGTACACAGCACTTGGGGAGGAGTAGAGAGGCTGGGAGTAGAACAGCGCTATACACAAGACTCAGAGCCTGCTGCACATTGAATAGGGACTATCTACAAATCTTTGTCTGCAAAATGTTTGTTCTAATTCCTTATCAGTGGCTGAGCAGATGCAGTCATTATAACAATTGTTCAGAGAGCAGAAAGCTTTTTCTCTCTGTGCCCCTAGTTGTCAGTCTCTCAGGGCAAGGAAAAGAAACTTCTCCCCCCATGTGGCCCCTGTGGCTTCTGGGCCCCCCTGCAGCTACATCTCTTGCAGGGTCTATTGTTATGTCCCTGTCAGCTAGTGCTGTTGAGGGTGAGGCCAGATCCTGAACAGTTTTACCACCAGTTGCAGGAAGTGATTCACTACAGGGTTACATTAACATGGACTTTCATTAAAATTACAGTTTACATGACTAATAAGGTCATATGTCAGAATGGGGTAGCTATTTTCCCCATTACATAAAAGAGTCTGCACCACAGCTTTGCCTGTTATCTCAACATGTCTTATCTAGTCTTTTTATAATGCCTGTTAGAGAAGTTGATAATAATTATTGTATGATTAGCGTAAGCATGAGTATAACATTAGATAGCATAACATTAGCATGATAAGCATACAAATATTGAATCCGTAAAGTCTTTCTTTTATAAGAATATGATGGAGCATGATTAAACAACCCTAATTTGTACCCTATTTATTATACGATGAAATAGGTATTCTGTTCTGTCTAATGGAGTAATATAATGAGGGTTGATAACAAATATATAAGTTTGAGTCAAGAGTAGTGTCCCCATCTTGTGCTCCGGGTTACCAACACATTTCTAAACATTGGTAGTTTGGTTGGCATTATAACTATATTATTTTGAAAAAGCTGGAAATTGCTTCCACATAGCAGTAATTGTTTTAGACCTTAGTCACCACTGATGACCTCAAAGTGACCTCATTGCATTCTTTGAAATGAGCCACTAGTGCTCTCTATCAATATCTCAACCTCAGATTTGACATCTGGGGGAAAGCAATGCATTTTTTTATTGATGCAGATACTGTACGTATGATGCTAGTTACATGAGTAAATTAAGTGTGGTATGTTAAACAGTGACTATATGCACCGTTGGTTCACACACTTTTCAGTCCTCCAAATTGACCACTGTGTTGTGCCCACACCCGTATCCCCATATATTTACCTGCTTCTGAGTGCCCAGGTGTGTTCAAAGTGTTTGCCTGCAATGCCCCTAATTCAGGTGTCCTAGTAGCAGGTTCACCACACAATTCAATTATTTTTGTTACTTTCACTTCTCTTCCGGTAAAACAACTTTGAGTGTGATCCAGTAATGGCTGTGGAATAGTTTAAAGCTTCTACTTTTTGTCAAAATAACAAAGGTTATTGTAACACCTCTAATGGTCAACTGCGGTTTAAATATCTTTTGGTAGCTTATAATGCTCCAGGCATCTTCCTCAGGCAAGTAAACAAATGTCTGACAGGAAAAAGACTGTGTTTAATGCATTCTGCCTCCTAGAAATGCAGAGGGTCACTGTGTCTGGTTTACATTTCAAACGGACAATGTGCCTTAAAGAGAATGTATAGTACTTTTTAGCATAGTTGTTTTATTTATTTTTGTCAGCAGAACTAAAACAAATATAATTTATGTATTTATTTCTAGCTACCTATGAAATATTATACATTTACAATTCAGTACAGTTTGTGTTCCACCTGCATCACTACCTGGTAATTTACTTGCGAGTAGAATACTGGATCATGTCGAGCACCCATAGGAAAGGCGTTTCTGAATCCAGAAATCAACATGCTTTCTGAAATTGTGGGATTTTCCAGGGCGATCACAATTTGCCTGTGAATACGATTGCTCTGGGAAATCACAAAAATGCTGCAGGACTTGCAATCGCAGTCGTTTCTGTGGAATCACCCTAACTGATTTCAGTAGCTTAGTGCTTTTGGAATCACCACGATGTGTTGAGTGTAATGCATTGCATGTAATGAGTGAATGTACTCCATTGTTTCTTTATAAACTTTGTTGTAGCTTGCTTTTTTGTATTCACTTTCTTGCCCTAGCTCTTCCTTTCTGCTGAAGAAGACTTTCTTTTGATTTTCACTATAGCCTGACTGCCCTATATGCAGGGGGCCCAGGACTTAGGGCCATCTCACATGAGCTACATACACAGTTGCGACTAGTCAAAGGAAATAGTGGCTGCTACCAGACTTCTGTAACCTTTTTATCAATGTAATACCTCATCATCATTTTCTAGTCATATTCATTGTGTTTAACACTATCATCTCTCCTAAATGTTGGAGTTTTTTTTCCATTTACTCTTGCCCAGTCCTGGGCTTGCTTGTCACTCTCTGATATTGAGACCTTAGACCTGTTGCAATTGAACAACATGTCTCCTTTTCAATTCCCTTAAAAGACTAGACAAAAACTGTGAATTTACAAATATGTTCTGCTTATCACTAGGGATGCATCTGACATAAGAATCAATACTCTGGCCTCAATTCACGGAGCATTATCAAACGTTTATCAAACACTTTATCAAACATTTGATAATTTACCTCATGTGTAAAATCTCATTTTGAATTCACTAAGGTATTATATATTTGTTGAACGTTTTATCGGTAAAACATTCGATAAAGATATAACACCTTAGTGAATTTAAAATGAGATTTTACCCATGAGGTAAATTATCAAACGTTTGATAAAGTGTTTGATAAACGTTTGATAATGCTCCGTGAATTGAGGCCTATGTATTGTATCTTCTAAATATGAAGTGTGCTGACTTGGGTTTTCATCTATACTCTTATCAGTGGATAAAGAAAACCTACACCTTGTCAGTAGGTTTTTCTTTGTATCACAAAAGAAAAGTGGTATTTTGCACCACACTTTGGATTTATGTTTACAGCTTTATTATTAGCAAAATATAAAGAATACAAAGCATCATGGCTCAAACTGTAGTGAAAACTAAAATAAACAACTCCCATAAAAACTAAAACACAGACCAACTGTCTCACACATGGTGCAATACTGTATGTTTGCCTCACCTACAAGATTTAACTCTAGTTATACTTAATTTGCCATTGAATACTAAGGGCCATATCCTATTCAAGGTGATAAGTAGCTTGCAGATGCGAGCTACTTATCACCTTGCCATCGCGCGAGGATTACCAGCAAATCCTATTGCCCATATCCTTCGCGCGATGGCCGATCGTTAGGGAGCATTACTCAGGCGAAAGCCTGAGCGATGCTCCCTTTTACCGAGCGATGGGGAGTGAGGTTTATGCTGTCCATCAGCACCACGGCCTCACTCCCCACACATGCGCACTCGCCCGCCTAACATCCGCCACCATCTTCCGCCGCTGCATCTGGGGGTCTCCTTTAATAAGGAGACCCCAAGAGCTCCCCGTCGGGTCGCCGCACAGTTTAGAAGCCCCTGCGCAGCTCTGCAAATGTTCCCCCTCATACGTACCGCCGCCGATCACTAGCCGCCTCTCGCCGCAAAATCCGTCGTGTAATTACAGTGTATCTAACACTGTAATTACTGTGTGCATAGAAGGAGCCCGGGCAAAGCATCTTTGAATCTGCAGCCGGGCTCTCCATTGGTCCGCTGTCTGAACCAATAAAATGGCTCAGACAGCGGACCAATCTAGTTAATAACCTTAGTGTTGGATAAATGGAGCTCAAAACTCACCACGGTTCATGTTTCATGCAGCATTCCAGATCATGTAGCAACAGACCAAAAAATAAGTAATTAAATGTATTAGCAGCTCATGGAGTAGATGATATTTAGTGGAAAGAGGGCCCTAACAATGTTCTTATATAGCCAGAAAACTCATTAGACCATGGGGAGGGAGGCACCTGCATATGTATTCTCTTCTGCCACTTGAGCCTCCAACTGGGAGTTTTACAGCATGAGTCAGTATATTTGAGAGAATAGGGTTGATTCTAGCTGGGGCTATTAGTCCCTGGTGGACTTAACACTGACATTAATATAACTCATTGGGGTTGATTTATTAAAGATATCACGCACATGCAGCATGGGTTAATACTAGTGAGCACATGCTACGAGCGGTCCTGTCATCTCTCTTCATTTATGCGCAATCCTTGTGCAATGTGATGGTAATGATACTTCACTAGCGCAGCCGCTACTATGTGAATTAATGTATTAGCAGCCGCACTAGTGAAGAATTGCGGTCGTGCAACACTTACACAGATTGAGCGTAAGTGAAGAGCGCACGCTACGCTGACAGGACCCATGCTACTTGTGCACGATATCTCCAATAAATCAACCCCAATGAGTTATATTGATATCAGTGTTAAGTCCACCAGAGACTAATAACCCCAGCTTAGAAATCTACCACATTTCCACCCTAGACAAGTGTTGTAACCTGTGGCTACCGCTCCAGTGGGGTTCAGTTCTTTCTAATGCACAAATCTGCAGATGCTCTAGACTAGAGGTATGGTGTAATAAGAAATGTAATCATAAGCTATGATGTTTAAAACCCTTTCTCAATATGTTATCTGACTCAGATTTTTAGCTTTCTAGAGGTTCTCCTAATATAATGCATGTAACAAAGACAAGTAAACATATAAACCACATAGCTGTGATAGATTTTTTACAAATTCTCTGATGTTCCCTAGGAAATTCTGAAAAGCAAATCCCTACTTATAGCATAGTAATTAATATGATTGTTAGCTTGAGAGAGCTCCTCTTCCTGAATTAGACCAGCAATGTACCAATTTGATTTGAACTTTCTTTCAAAATTTCAACCTATTCAACGTAATCTTCTACTAAAGAGCAGTTGTAACAGATTCTGTAAACAGACCATCATTTTTAATCCACGAGGATGGTGATATTTTTGATTTGGTATGTATGAGTTGCAACAAGTGTCTTTGAAATGAGTTATAGCACACAAACTATTTCCCTTAAAGAGACACTAAAGCGAAAAAAAAATTATATAATGAATTGGTTGTGTAGTACAGCTAAGAAAAAAAGCATAAGGAGCAGAGACATAAGTCTAATATTTGTTTCCAGTACAGGAAGAATTAAGGTAGCCATACACTTGTGGATTTGCCATCAGATTCGACCAACAGATAGATCCCTCTCTGATCGAATCGGATCAGAGAGGGATCGCATGGCTGCCTTTACTGCAAACACATTGTGAATCGATTTCAGCCTGAAACCTCACAATCTGTGGTGGTGCTGCCGAAGCCACCCCCCCCCCCCCCCCCCCCGCATACATTACCTGCTCCGCCGGCGCGACTCCCCTGGAAGAAGTGAAGCATGCCGGACCTGGAGACCAGACCAGAGCGGAGAAGAAGACAACGGAGACCAGAGGAGTCGGGCCGGTGGAGCAGGTAATGTATTGCAGCTGTATTGAGTCGGTCGTCGGGCACTCGAACGCCGCTAGCGACGCGCTTCTTACCCGCGGGGGTGATCAACGGTAATTTCCAACACGGAGCGATCGACGGGATCAATCTATTTTGGGACAAAATAGATCGAAATTTTGCGTTAACGTTAACGATTTGACAGCGGATTCGATCCCAGTGATCGAATCTGCTGTCGATCGGTGGGGAATCGGCCTAGTGTATGGCCAGCTTTAAGAAACTCCAGTTGTTATCTATGCAAATAGCCATTGAGCTCTGAGACTTTGAAAGTCGCAGAGAGCTCTGACTTCTGATTAGGTTATCTCAGCTGTATTGTGTTTTTCTTTTGCAGAGAACAGTTCAGAACAGGTCAAAAGTTCATCGCCTGTTATGTAAAAACTTTTAGGGCCTGTAAAATGCTGAGTAATGTGTAAACCGCAAATATTAGAGAATGATGCAAGGTTATAAAAAAAAAGCTGTTTAACTGAAAATAAACATATGAAAATATTTTTTTTGCTACCAATGGTCTAGTAATTACCCCTACTACACAACCAATTCATGATATCATAATTTTTTTCACTTCAGTGTCTCTTTAACAACTTGTCGCCAGCACTACAGTATGAATATATCCTCTGTGCCACCAGTTATGGCACAAATACGTAATTATACTATATGGACCCCAACTGAAAGGAAATCAGGCTCACTTCCTTTTGGAAGGCAATGTGACAAGTCTAAAAAGCAAAGAATGGGGGGTAACAACCACACCCTCTCCGACAAAGGCTATGTGATGCACTGTGATGACTTTTTGCATCACTCTAGGGAAAGGACAGGGAAGAGGAGGATTGCAGCATAAGTCACATAACCACATAAAAACATGACACTTTTACCAAATTTTCAAAATCATGCCACTAATGTATAGGGAGGTGAGGAAAATATTGCTGGGGGGGAGGGGGGGGGGGGCTTAAAGGGTGTTTTTTTTTTGTACTGCTTCAAGTCACAAGATTAAATCTTAAGACAGGATTTGTATCTGTAAAAGTTGTGCACTTACTTAAATAATAGCAAAGGGTATAATTTAGGCACTCTACTTATCTACTTACAGATCGTTTAATTGTTTAATTTGTGTGCACCTATTACCTAATAATTTGATCAACACCATAGGCCACTGGGGAAATTGCAGCTATGGTAGCACTGCTAAGGTAATATGGGTGGTAGTGGCATGCTTTGCACTGGGGTTTGGCCACTACATAGCTGAACTGTGGTTAGCAGCAGTAGCTGTGTGGCTTGCACCAGAGCTAGAGGCAGGGAGTCAGGATAGCGGTGATGGATATTGGTTGTAGCTAGGGGGGTAGGTTAGAGGTAGACATAGGTGGAGGAGGTTAGTGTTAGGCTTTAGTACGGGGGGTTAGTGTTAGGTTAGTCTTAGGGTTAGTGTTAGGCATAAGTAGAAAAGGGGTAATGGGAATCAGAGCAATAGTCAAATATTGGTAACATTACTGATATTCTACTAATGGAAACAGGATATCGGAAACAGGATATCGACAATATCAGTAAAGTTACCAGTAGATATCGCACCCATTTTAACATACCCCACTTTTGAATGTATGACTCTGCTTACTAAGGTATCATATACAGTACTGATTTGCACCTTGAGTTTGGGTGTAAAGTGACTTGGACCTTGAAAATGGCAAAAACAATATATTTTCAATTCATTGTATAAGGAGTCTCTAGTTTACCTTTGGTGATATGTATTCATATATCTCTTTCCATATACAAACACATTAAAGTAAAGGACTATACATTGGGCTTGATTCACAAAGCGGTGCAAAGTGTTTGCACGCCAGTGAAAAGCCCCTTATCACGCCTAAACTCACTTTAGGCGTGATAAGAAGAAACTCGCGCGAAGTTACCGCGCGTACGCGCGTACGCGCGTAAGTGCGCGCGCAGCACCCGACGCTTCGCGCGAAGCTCCCATTAAACCCTATGGGACTTTGCGCGCACTCTCACGCGCGTACGCGCGAACGCGCGTACGCGCGGTAACTTCGCGCGAAGAGCAGGAAAAAGCGGTGATAACTCAGTGGTGAAAAGGTCATCACGCCTAAAGTCTTTTAGGCGTGATAACTGGGTTATCACCGCTTTGTGAATCAAGCCCATTGTGTTTAATGGGATGTAATTTTATTATTACAATGTTACTTTACTCACTCTTGCTTCATCTGCTAATATTTTACCCCACGTCTTGTCATATGATCATCAGCCAATCAGAGTACTTTATTCTCAACAGTCTACACATCTCCCAGATTTAAAAACAGTTACAGCATTGTATGAAGGGTAAACTTGAAGAGAAACCATAACCAAGAATTGAACTTCATCCCAATCAGTAGCTGATACCACGTTTCCCATGAGAAATCTTTTCCTTTTCACAAACGGATCATCAGAGAGCTCTGAATGGCTGATATTGTGGTATAACCCCTCCCACAGTGTGATGTCGGGACCATGGTTTTGACATCACACTGTGGGAGCCTTGTTGCATTGTGGGAAATAACAGCTGTGTACAGCTGTTTCCAACTGCCAAAAAAGCAAGCAGCAGCTACTTCCACAGACATCACCTGCCAGCACTAAAAATGTCACCATGTGATAAATATCAGAATGTAAGTCAGGGAGCGGAAATATTTTGCAATTGGCAAACACTGACTTAATCATTTATACATAATTATTGAACTTTTTTATTACATTATTTTCACTGGAGTTCCTCTTTAAATTCCAAAAATATATTATCATATTTCGTAAAGTTTTCCAGAACTGCTGCCTGCCACATTACATTGTGTTACTGGATTTAAAGTATCAAATAATTTCTTGATACTTTCAAAAGAACATTCAAAGCATATATGCTGCATGAAAACTGTCTGTGAGTTGTATACAGTAAATCTGCTATTATAGCCCACCACTGGCTGTCAATGCATATAGACCACTGCCTTTTACAAAGGTATACTCACTGCTGGAGGGACATGTTGCTCTACTTTGCTCAGCAGCAAACGCAAGACAAAATAGGTTCTGACAATGCCCCGGTTTTGCTATCCCTGTGTGTTTTCTGGCCTTGGGCAACATTATTCTTTTTTTTCCTCTAACATAGATTATAATTCTTCAGAACTGTGGGAGTCTTTGGGTGAACCATTCATAAAGACATATCATACATCACTTTGAGATCTGTTGTTGGATTGTCAGAGAGAAGAAAGGTTCATTGATAATAAAGGGGGCTCCTAATTTATGAATTTGTGCCAGAAGGAGCACATCTAATTGTACTTTTGTACGATTAAACAAAAATTTTCAGTGGTAAACATTAGGAGTAACTCCCAATTGAGGGAAATGAGAAGTAAATATTTGAATATACTGTATATATTTAATTTATTTTAATTACCGAATCACTACCTTGAAGAATAAATAGTATAAATATTGTACAATTGTACAGTTAAGTGCAGTACCCTTGTTATTTGTGCCTGTCTACAAAGATATGCTTTTTTACAGCTTTCAGTCAATGTACATTTATATACAACAGCAGCAGACTATGGTGGCCAAGAAAAACAGCCTCTCTGTGTCTTTCAGCACAAACGTATGTCTTTGTGGTGCAATTTCAGTAAAGAAAATAATAATTGGCCCCATCTTCACTCTCCACTCTCAATCATCCAAGCAATAACAGTGATTCATTTAAAAAGAGACTTTACTAAATGTAACTGAAGATTGCTTATAATTTACAATATTCATTTAGAAATGATGTAGTCAGTCTGGTCTGGGGCAGAAGGCTTCATAACTAAACAGACGAGGCAGGGTTATTACTGGGAGGGCAGGGTTACATACCAATATACAGCAACATGTAAGTACAGAAAGAGTTTCTGATACTGAAACCAGGATAATTAGTGTAAAATTGGGTATCTTGAATAATGAACCGGTAGTTGATTGTACTATATTATCATTACAGTGTCTCTTTCATTATGTAAATACTGTTATTTGTAACTTCAGCTGGCAGTCATGTGACTACAGGTGTGCCCTAATGTTCAGATCAGAGAGCCACTCTGTATTTGGGGGATGGTCGAACATTGTGGCAATACCGGTACTTGAGAAAATCAGTTAGTTACGCTAGTTTCCACCTAGGTACACATTTTGTTGCAATTCGTATGGAACTTGCAATTGGACCAATCAAATTAAGTTGCTTCCTCTTTGGATCAGTCCAGTGTCAAATTGTACAGAAATAGCAACAACATTTGCATGGAGTCAGAAAAAGTAGCATCTTATTCATCATCTCTAGCAATCACATATTTTCCGATGACCAGCTTTAATTGTGGTCCAAAATAGGAAAAGGCCTTACAGGCAACTCAATGTCATACTGCTCGGCATCATCCACATAACTCTTGGCTGGACAAAAAGGACATACACAAAAGACCATCCAAGGTCAGTCTGAGCAGTGGCGGAAGCTAGAGCACATTGCTTTATTTCAGGTGGAAATGTTCAAAACTGAGATGTGGAGAGAGCAGGCAGCATTGTTTTGTATTTATACTGTTCAAGGGCATGGAAAAGGAAAGCCCCATTAAAACAAAATAACTACAATTAGGAACAATGTTATAGTTTTGTTCTAAGGACCCCTAACTTGCCTTGAAATTAACATTGTGTACTAGAAGAAACTTTCGAGCATCGAATCTGTTGTTACAACATTCCTTTGGCTAATTAACCAAGTTTTTAGAAGAATCAGGCTTGGAATGAAATTCCCAGGCCACTTAATTTTGAGAAATGAACAGTGAGTAGAATGGTGCTTGAAGGTCATTATATTATTTGACCCTCTTGGTGTTCCTTAATGGGATGACACATAAAGAAGATGATAATGACGTATCAGCTGAAAAGGATTAAGATGAAATGGGGCCCTAGGCAACATAGCAGTTTTTGCCCACCGCTGATGATGATCACCTGGCTTTTTTTTTAAATAGGATTTAGTGGGGGCTCGCATCTACCAGGCCCCTAAACTGTCTCCAGGCCCTAGGTAACGGCCTAGGCTTGCCTTGTGGTTGAGCTGGCTCTGTGTATCAGACATAACCAGACTGACCTTAGCTTTGTAGTGTCAGTGTTTTTTTTCTGTTTCTTAACTCTCTTTACTTGCTTACAGCAGGTACTTGTCACCAATAAGTTGGAGTAGTCACTCACACAGGTTTAGCAATAGGAAGCTAGAATATGCTTTAGCTTCTGGGCACATCTATATCAGAGTATCATGCAGCACTGGTTCTTTTTATGAGGAAAAGTAATCTGTAACCCTGAGTGTTTCAAGTACTAAACCATAGAGCCATATTATTCCATGCTGTGCACTAATGAGGGTCAACCATTTCGAAACAGTCTGTATGAATGTTGAACCACGTTAGACACATCAATACAGTTAACCCCTAAGGTCTACTCCCCTGTCATTGCAAAAGCATGGGCTTGGGCAGGGGCATCAGAGCATGTGTTAAGCTGCATCTTAGGTTGCCCACATGGTTTCCTAATAACACAGCAGCCAGTAATTTGTCCTTTACTCCAACAGTCTTTAGAACTGGCCCTTGCCCCAGTGCAAAGTGATTTCAGCCAAAGGATTTTTTTTCCTCATTCCGCCTGGTAAAATAACTTTAGCACATCTTCCAGGTAGCATGCACTTCGCGGTACTAATATCTAGCTCTACAAGTGTAATAAATGCCCCAGAATCCCAAAATCCTGCCACTATTTTCCCATTAAAGGGAAGGTTCACACAGATTACAAAAAACAAAAGGCACTTACCTGGGGCTTCTTCCAGCTCCTGGTCAGCTTCCAGATCGGCTTCTGTGTGCTCCATGGCGGGGGGTCACGTGGTGTAGAGACGTCATCGGGTCTCTACTGCGCAGGCGCAGAACTACTGCACCTGCGCAGTAGAGACCCGATGACGTCACGTACACCACATGAACTGCGCCGTGGAACGAGCATGACGCCGACCGGAAGCCGACCTTGTGAGGTCGGCTTCTTCACCGCTGGACACCGGGAGGGAGAGGAGCTGCGGCGAGGGCACTGATCAACTACCAGGAGCTGGAAGATGCCCCAGGTAAGTGCCATTTATTTTTTATATAATGCGCGGATCTTCCCTTTAACTCTCACAGGAACTATATGATTTAGCCACTTTACTTGGTCACCCCAGTTGGTAAGTGATAAAGCAAACCTGGTTCAAATGTAGGTTACCTGCTCTACAGAAGGAGAATCTGAAGTAACTGCTGTTACCCTCCTGCCATCAGCAGAATGAGGAGACAGGGCAGTCCTGTTGCCTCTGATGACCTGTGGGCAAGATGTTTGCAGATGGGTTGATGAGCCACATCTGTAGCAAGTTTTTAAAGAAGTTCCTCTGGAGACACTGGTCATCTCATCTGAGGGGCTACTAGTTGATCTCCAATATCTGTGTTTTCTGCTGCCTTTCTTCCTAAAGGAAGACTTCCAGGTGGCTTTCCCTTATTGTAATGTGACTCCAGGAAAGTATCAGTCAGCCTTACCGCCTCTTCGATGGTCTCTGGTTTCCAGTCCAGCACCCATTCCCAAATGTCTCGGTTGCAGCAATCCAGGAATTGTTCAGTCAGGCAGGCACAGCTGTCTCAGTCCTTCCCAGCAGGTTGCTCTGCTTCCCTGAACCCATTTATCAAAAACACGAGTCAACTTAGTGCTATATTCTAAATGACTCTCCTCACGGTCCTCAACCATAGATCAGAACATACGTATATGAGTCTCTAGTGTGATGGCATACCGTTCCAGTAAAGTCTGCTCTACCTCCTGGTAATTGGATCTTTGTTTAGAAAGGAGAGCGCTATAGGTGTCACTAGCCCTCCCTGTTATTTTGCCCACCAAAATCTTGGTCCATTCTTCCTTGGGGACTTGGTGATCCGAGCATATGATTTTGAAAGTCTCCAGATAAGCTTCAATTCCTTCAACCCCCTCCTCAAAAGTAGGGAAAGCTGCATAGGTCAGCTTAATAAGCGGTCTTCCTCCATTCGATGTTTGTCCCACTGACTCTTGCAGGATACGTGATTCCTCATGCAGAAATTCTTCTTTTACCTATTACAGCAGTTCTAATCTTTCGGCTGCTGATAGGTTGTCAGCCAACATGGCTAGTTGTCTTTGAAAAACATCCTCTACGTGATTAGAGAAAGACTGGTAAGGTGTCATGGCTGGTTGCTGACTACCTCTCACTGGGAAATTGGGTGCACTAGATGGAATATTCACAGCCCTCTCTTGTTCAAACCAGTTCAGCATAAAATGTATTAACTCATCCTTCCGTTTTCCTTCTGGAATGAGTTACCAGGAACTGCATAATTTCCTTAACCACTTAAGGACTGCAGTCTTAAAACCCCTTAAGGACCAGACACTTTTTTTTCCATTCAGACCACTGCAGCTTTAACGGTTTATTGCTTGGTCATACAACCTACTATCTAAATGAATTTTACCTCCTTTTCTTGTCACTAATACAGCTTTCTTTTGGTGCTATTTGATTGCTGCTGTGATTTTTAGTTTTTATTATATTCATCAAAAAAGACATGAATTTTGTCAAAAAAATGATTTTTTTAAATTTCTGTGCTGACATTTTTCAAATAAAGTAAAATTTCTATATACATTTTGTCCAAATTTATTGTGCTACATGTCTTTGATCAATAAATACACTTATTGGATTTTTTTTTGTTTGGGTAAAAGTTATAGCGTTTACAAACTATGGTGCAAAAAGTAAATTTCCCCAGTTTGAAGCATCTCTGACTTTTCTGAGCACCAGTCATGTTTCATGAGGTGCTAGAATTCCAGGATAGTATAAATACCCCCATATTAATACCCCCCAAATGACCCCATTTTGGAAAGAAGACATCCCAGAGTATTCACTGAGAGGCATGGTGAGTTCATAGAAGATTTTATTTTTTGTCACAAGTTAGCGGAAAATGACACTTAATGACAAAAAAAAAATAATAAAAAAAAGTTTCCATTTCTGATAACTTGTGACAAAAAAAAAATTAAATCTGCCACGGACTCACCATGCCCCTCTCTGAATACTTTGAGGTGTCTACTTTCCTAAATGGGGTCATTTGTGGCATGTGTTTACTGTCCTGGCATTTTGGGGGGTGCTAAAGTGTAAGCACCCCTGTAAAGACTAAAGGTGCTCATAGGACTTTGGGCCCCTTAGCGCACCTAGGCTGCAAAAAAAGTGTCACACATGTGGTGTCGCCATACTCAGGCGAAATAGTATAATGTGTTTTGGGGTGTATTTTTACACATACCCATGCAGGGTGGGAGAAATATCTCTGTAAATGGACAATTTTTTTTATTTTTTTACACACAATTGTCCATTTACAGAGATATTTCTTTCACCCAGCATGGGTAGGTGTAAAAATACACCCCAAAACACATTATACTACTTCTCCTGAGTACGGCGATACCACATGTGTGACACTTTTTTACAGCCTAGCTGCGCTAAGGGGCCCAAAGTCCTATGAGTACTTTTAGGATTTCACAGGTCATTTTGAGGCATTTGATTTCCAGACTACTCCTCACGGTTTAGGGCCCCTAAAATGCCAGGGCAGTATAGGAACCCCACAAGTAACCCCATTTTATAAAGATGACACCCCAAGGTATTCCGTTAGGAGTATGGTGATTTCATAGAAGATTTTAATTTTTGTCACAAGTTAGCGGAAATTGATTTTTTTTTTTTCACAAAGTGTCATTTTCCACTAACTTGTGACAAAAAATAACATCTTCTATGAACTTATCATACACTTAACGGAATACCTTGGGGTGTCTTCTTTCTAAAATGGGGTTACTTGTGGGGTTCCTACACTGCCCTGGCATTTTAGGGGCCCAAAACCTTGAGGAGTAGTCTGTAAACCAAATGCCTCAAAATGACTGTTCAGGGGTATAAGCATCTGCAAATTTTGATGACAGGTGGTCTATGAGGGGCCGAATTTTGTGGAACTGGTCATAAGCAGGGTGGCCTCTTAGATGACAGGTTGTATTGGCACTGAAGTGCAGGATGCGCAGCATGTTCTCAAATCGTGACCTGGACATAGCAGCAGAGAACATGGGCATGTGATGTGTTGGGTGCATAGACCAATAAGACCGCAATACATTCTTTTTGACTAGACCCATGTTAAGGAGAAGGCCCAAAAAAAATGGTTAAGTTTCGAAACTTGGAGTGGTTTCCACCGAAAAGGCTGGGCATGGTAGCTTCTTGGATTGGCGGTTATTGTGTGGCATAATGGTTATTCTCAGCCACAATTAAGTCGTAGAGATCCATGGTTCAGAACAGATGAAAAAAGCCTGTGGTCACTGAGTTTTGATTAAAAAAAAATCAAAACTGATCTTTACAACGCCACAGTTATTGTACAGTGTTTTTTGCAGTGATCAGAAATAAATATTCTGTCACTGCGGTGAGGTCGGATGAGGGTTTGGCCAGGTGATCAGAAGCCCACAGGGGGCAGATTAGGGCCTGATCTGATGGGTAGGAGTGCTAGGAGGTGACAGGTGGTGACAGGAGGTGATTTATGGGTGTCTCAGGGGGTGATTAGAGGGGAGATTAGATGCAATCAATGCACTGGGGAGGTGATCGGAAGGGGGTCTGAGGGGGATCTGAGGGTTTGGCCGAGTGATCAGAAGCCCACACGGGGCAAATTAGGGCCTGATCTGATGGGTAGGTGTGCTAGGGGGTGACAGGTGGTGACAGGAGGTGATTGATGGGTGTCTCAGGGTGTGATTAGAGGGGAGAATAGATGCAAGCAATGCACTGGCGAGGTGATCAGGGGGGTCTGAGGGCGATCTGAGGGTGTGGGCGGGTGATTGGGTGCCAGCAAGGGGCAGATGAGGGTCTGATCTGATAGGTATGATGGGTAGCAGTGACAGGTGGTGACAGGGGGTGACAGGGGGTGATTGATGGGTGATTGATGGGTGATCAGTGGGTGATTAGAGGATAGAACAGATGTAAATAATGCACTGGGGAGGTGATCAGGGGGGGGCTGAGGGTGATCTGAGTGTGTGGGCTGGTGTTTGGGTGCCTGCAAGGGGCAGATTAGGGTCTGATCTGATGGGTAGCAGTGACAGGTGGTGACAGGGGGTGACGGGGTGATTGATAGGTGATCAGGGTGTGATTAGAGGGGAGAATAGATGCAATCAATGCACTGGGGAGGTGATTAGGGGGGTCTGAGGGCGATCTGAGGGGGTGGGCGGGTGATTGGGTGACCGCAAGGGGCAGATGAGGGTCTGATCTGATGGGTATGATGGGTATCAGTGACAGGTGATGACAGGGGGTGATTGATGGGTGATTAGGGTGTGATTAGAGGGGAGAATAGATGTAAATAATGCACTGGGGAGGTGATCAGGGGGGCTGATGGCGATCTGAGGGTGTGGGCGGGTGTTTGGGTGCCCGCAAGGGGCAGATTAGGGTCTGATCTGATGGGTAGCAGTGACATGTGGTGACGGGGTGATTGATAGGTGATCAGGGTGTGATTAGAGGGGAGAATAGATGTAAGCAATGCACTGGTGAGGTGATCAGGGGGGGGGGTCTGAGGGTGATCTGAGGGTGTGGGCGGGTGATTGGGTGCCCGCAAGGTGCAGATTAGGGTCTGATCTGATGGGTAGCAGTGACAGGTGGTGACAGGGGGTGATGGGGTGATTGATAGGTGATCAGGGTGTGATTAGAGGGGAGAATAGATGCAAGCAATGCACTGGTGAGGTGATCAGGGAGGGTCTGAGGGCGATCTGAGGGTGTGGGCGGGTAATTGGGTGCCCGCAAAGGGCAGATTAGGGTCTGATCTGATGGGTAGCAGTGACAGGTGGTGACAGGGGGTGATTGATGGGTGATCAATGGGTGATTAGAGGGAATAACAGATGTAAACAATGTACTTGGGAGGTGATCTGAGGGCGGGTCTGTGGACGATCTGAGGGTGTGGGCGGGTGATCAGGTGCCCGCAAGGGGCAGGTTAGGGTCTGATCTGATGGGTGGCAGTGACAGGTGGTGACAGGGGGTGATTGATGGGTGATTGACAGGTGATTAACAGGTGATCAGTGGGTGATTACAGGGGAGAATAGATGTTTACAGTACACAGGGGGAGGTCTGGGGAGGATCTAAGGGCGTGGGGGGGTGATCAGGAGTCCCAGGGGGCAGTTTAGGACCTAATCTGAAGGATAGCATTGACAGATAGTGACAGGGGGTGATTGATGGGTGATTAGGGGGGTGATTGGGTGCAAACAGTGGTCTGAGGGGGTGATCAGGGAAGGGGGTCTGAGGGGTGCTGTGGGCGATCAGGGGGGCAGGATCAGTGTGTGTGTGTTTATATACACAGCTGCCTCCTCCCCTGGTGGTCCCTCGATCACTGGGACCACCAGGGGAGGAGGCAGCCTGTATAATACACTTTGTATACATTACAAAGTGTATTATACACTTTTGTATGCGGAGATCGGGCTGTTTACAACCCGCCGGCGCTGCTGGGTGGCGTCACGGGTGGGCGGAGCCTAATGCTGGCAGATCCCCGGCTAATTAGTCCCCCACGTGCCGCCACCAATCTGCGTTACGCGGTCCTGGGAGTGCCACTTTGCCACCGCCTATTGGTAGTGGCCAGTCGGCAAGTGGTTAAAGTGGCAACAGATTGTAGCTCTAACTCTTGTTGCTGCATGTTGCTCAGTGCAAGATCCCACCGCTGCTCACCAGTATGTGACGAGAAGAGTATCCATGCACCACGAGCAGACCATTAGTTCGAAGAATTCTCCTTTATTCCATCTCAAGCAGTAGAAAGAACTCCATCACATGCAATAGTAAAAATCCAAAACTTCATTGACAAATACACAGTCGCAACTCCAGCACAATTCTGACTCTCAACACAGCTCACCTGGCTCTATAGGCATTGCCCAGAAGCTTCCAGAAAAGCATGGATCACAAAAGGCTAGACATTTCCAGCAAGTCCATTGTTTCAATAAGTAAACAAGTCTATGGACAACTCAGCATGTGGCACCTCCAGCTATCTGAAGCAGAAACAATAGAGGGACTCAATTACAATAGCTGGCATCAAAACAGAATATAAAATAAACATGATACATTACCAAAAAAAAACATTAAACTGTACAATACATAGCATGGTAATATTATAGGTTTTGCCACACCAAGTGCAGAGCTCCTAGGGACATTACTGTCACCATAATTTCATGAAGGTCTATAGACTATGCAATACAAAAGCTGCAGAACCAGCTTTTTTTACATTTACAAAAGATTCTGCACAATGTTGTTAGACTCCTAACAAGGTGTACATTGCTGAGCAATGTACACAAATTCAACAGGCAGGACTTGAAAAGGCCTTTTTACATCAGTAAAATGTTATACAGGTTGCAAAAAAGTCATGCATTGTGTAACCCCATTAGGTTCAATTGGACGGAACCAAAACTGCACCACACAACAGTGTGTGCTGCCTTGTGCAATAGTGAATAAACCCTCACTGAATTTTCTGTAAGGCTACTTTCACACTTTGTCTATTGCGTTGTGTCACAACAGACAATATCATTGCATCATTCATAACACAATGCAATTAAGTTCTTATGGAGCTATCACGTTGTGGCGCATCTCATGAGGATAATAATGCACAGCATGCAGTGCATTTATAGGGCAACACGTGCATTTACAGTGGCAGTGAGGTATCCTTTCATTGTACTGCATGTCTCACTGTATAGACGCATAGCATAGCTATCATGTGCAATGTGACCTTTTTGGCTCCATTGCGTTGCAATCTTTTTAGAACGCAGGGCTGGCGCTTCCCTTGAGGCAAGGGGAGCAATTTCCACAGGGCCTCAAAGCCTATAGATGCCCACCAAGGTGTCTGCAATGTCTTCAGCAGGATATTATCCCACCCGTCCTAGCAGGTGCGCTCCTGTGTCAGTACGTGGCTCTTTGCACTCACTGACTTCATTCTCGTTGGGGCGCTCCTCCTCTATTACCCGGCAGCATATTTTTATGTAATAGCATGCTGCCAGGTCACAGAGGAGAGGTATCCCTGCAAGGATAAAAACGGGAGTACACGGAGCCAAGGACTAACAGAGGAGCGTGCCTGCCAGGACAGGTGATTCACTGCACTGCCAAAGACATTGCAGGAGCCCCGAGGAGCACAGTTAACTTGAGGGGTTACATGATCAAGGGGTGGCAGGAGCAAAGGGCCCGAATGAAGCTTTTTGATCAGGGGAGTGTCTACCTGGGGGCCACTGGGTTAATTTTTTACCGGGGGCCTCATTGTTACTGTCGGAATGCAATATGAAAGGATCCTAAAGGCTATATATATATTTATAAAGGTTGATCACATCCGACACTAGATTTTTCTTTACTTTCCAAACAATTTTGAGTTTAGTTTTGTAAGAAAAGAAATGAATCTTAGATATCTAATGGAATTTTATGAGTAGACCAGATGGCTGCATATGAATCCTGAAAACAAACGGCACACTGCTGAATTTTCATCATCTACACTATGTATCAAATTGTTTTATAGACTTGAAATGAGGCTGACGATACATTCCTCTTGTGTAAGGAAAGCCACTAATTAAGAAATATAATTAATCGGAGGTATATTAAATATTGCTCAGCAAACAAAACCATCATGTTTCTTTTCTCCAGAGCTCCAATTTCAGAAAAGGACACCAGAGAGAGTTTCTTCCCTGTGTCCTTGTGACTCATCAGAATGAAAGCTCCAATCGGTTTCAGGGATAAAAGTTGCTGCTCAGATGGCAGAGACATGCTTTCATCTACAATATAATCTCCCCACAATTAGCGGTCTGCCAGCAGCCTGCAGCACGAGAAATATGGAACTAGCTGCTTATATTAATGACTGCCTTCTCTAGGAGTACTGTAATTCCTAATTAATAATGATTTAAAAGGCCAGCCCAGATGCATTGTTTATTTGCATAAAAGGACAAGCAAAATTAAAAGGCTGGAGCCTCTAATTAGGTGCAGAGAGCATCCAATTAATTGCAGCAATATAAAGGAAGGTTACAGGGCTCTCTTATATCACATCTTATCTGCACGTTATTTGTGTGCCTAATGAAACCAGCTACCTGCAGCAAAGCACTACAAAGAGAATTTCTCAATCTCTCTCTTTAATTTTACATCCTATTTGAATAAAAATGCATGCAACATGTTTTTCTTGATCAATACATAATTCAGGTAAATATGAGAATATTGAGTCAATTTCTTCTTCTTTTTTTATATCCTAATGGAGCGCAGCCAGTGCATCCTGAGGCTTTCACTTGTGAATGACTTCTTACGTAAGTCTCGGAGGGCTTGTTCAGTGATTCAGTGTGGAGGGGGGGGGGGGGATGCAGGAGGAGGAGAGAGAGTAGAATAGCAGACTGATGCACAGGCTCTGGTTGGTGTGTCTTTTTGAAATCCCTTTCTTCAGTTCTCAGCGAAAGTTGCTTGCCCTACAAGTGACTATGCCAATTCTCTTATGTTAAGAGACTGAAGTGTGCACTGGCTGGCTGGACAGTAACTGTCAGGTTGGCATCCCAGGCTGTATATTCTCAAAGACTTCACAAAGAAGGAGAAAAATAAGGTATGCTTGTGTCATAAATGTTCTATTTATTGTATAGGAAATGACAGAATACTAAGATTTAAAATGTGATAATTGCATTGACTTTTAAGAACTTTGATGTTAGTGTGGATTTAATGTGTTCATAAAACATAGCAAAGTGTAAAGTAGAAATGTATACTAACTTAATTCATGTGCATGCCAATAAGTGGCAAGTGATCTTAAAATAATATATGAATAAGAATGTATTTGACAATGGTTTGTGCATGTTGGCATAAGTGTTTTATGATGTCAGTGGCCTTTATTAAATCTGTTTTGTTGGTGTAGTAGTGTCATGTAAGGAGTGCCACATACAAGTTTATTTTTCAGCAGCTGTCTCCTTTATTATCTGCTGGCATATTGTGAAGTATAATGAGAGTTTTTTAAGAGGCTAAACGTTGTTACACTTTTCTAGGAAACTTCCATGCTATAAAGTCTTTATCATGAAGGAGAATTGGTTTGCAAAGGTAGCTCTCAGCTTGGTTTAAGAAAACACATCTGTTTGATCCATAAGGAGAAATATTAGATGTTTCATCATCTTCAACAGCTTGATCTTTTTTACATGGTGTTTTCCAGGGTTTATTTAAAGAGCTGTACAACATAGAGAAGTGAAGCTTTGGCACGTTTACTAAAAAAAAAAATCATATTTGATACACAGGAATTATAAAGGAACCTCTTTACACCTTATTGGATGTTTGACATTGATACTGTACAGTGTGTCTCCATTTATCTTGATTGCACTCATCACTTTATGTAAATTGCCCATGTGGTATAGTTAAACTCAGCACATATTTTAAGTTATTATGTTAGATTTATTGCGTGACTTCATATTCTATATGTTCTATTGTTTTATCAAATATACAGATTTTTGTATTTGCCCCTACTGTTACCACTTAGTCGCTTTGACTTAAGGCTCATACACTTTCTAGGTAATCGTTGAGTGAGACAGTCGTGCAGAACCACTTCAGCTGAGAATTTAGCATGTGTACACCTCAGCACCGGCCCTACCATGAAGCCACTCGAATCATTGGGTTAATGCGGCAAAATCTAGGGGGGAAGTTTCAGCAACTTTTTTATATGCAGAGTGGCCACAGTGGAGCACAATTTCCTGGTCCATCACCTAGTTCTCTCCTCTTCTGTACTGTGCCCCTCCTACCACCATGCGGCAGAGTCTCTCCTTATGCTGGATACATGTCATGTGACAATAGAAGCCTATGGAGAGATGCTGCTGCATGATTGCTAAGCTACATACTCACCTCGCAATGCAGGAAGATGGTTCCAGTGACGTCTTCGTGACGACGAGCGCTCCCGATCCATCTGTCAGCCGGAGGGTATGTGCGACATTACATGATGGGCGTGAATGAGACTTCAAGCGATTGCGGTACTTTGCGCGAAAGTCGTCGGGGAACTTAAAGATCCAATCTGCCATGACGGTCATTATTGCTGTGCAATGCTAAGCAACGTTTGCGTGATCGTGCGCCTGTACCCATGTCACAAGATCACAGAAACGTCTGCTCGTCGATCAAAAAAATCACTGGTCATCAGGAAAATCGTCTGAAAAATCGCAAGGTGGGTACGGGCCTTAAGACAGACACCATGAAGAAGAGTTTAAGATCTGGTGATGGAGCAGGTGATTGCGCTTAGGTAAGGCCATACTGCACAGACAGATTGTGATGGGGAACAGAACACTGCATCTGGCTGGACCTCTTTAGAAGGGCCGGATACTGTCCACACTTCATCTGGTAGGGAAAGAGGGGCAATGGCACTGAGACCTTGCATCAGATGACAAAAGCATTAGAACTGGACTTTGAACACCTGTATCCTCCACTCCCTTTCCTCAGTCAAAAGAAGAGCCTGTCCACATATTCACTAAGATGTAACAGTAGTCTGTATTCCATCCAAATGTTTTCCCTTCCCCATCATCACCAACATTAAGTAATCAGAGTCTTTCTAAGGCTGGGTTCTCACTATGCCAGATGCACAATGGTGCATTCACAACCCCAACCCTCAACCCTTTGCTTACTCCACTGGTCACCGATAAAATGGAGAATTCTGTTTAACCACTTGACGCCCACAGTGTTCCTCCCCCCCCTAAAGACCAGGCTGTTTTTTGCAGCACTGGGCTGTGCAGGCTTTTCAGCCTCCTTCACAGCCCAGCAAAGGAGCCCAGTGATCGGACTCACCTCCTTTTTTTGTCCCTAAGCGGACATGCCGCTAGAGGGGTCCGATCATTGCAGCAGTTTGTTGTTCTTTTAGCCTCTATGAGACTCTCTCTCCCTCCCTCCTCCTCCCTCCCCTTCCCTCCTCCCCTCCGTGCACTGGAATTGGAACAGGACGGCGATCCATCCTGTTCCGCCTTGTATAGGCTCCAGCCTATGAGAGGATGGCAATCCCCAGCCAAGCAGAGGCCGGGGATCGCCGATCTCGTACAGCGCTGCCACGGACCACAGCAATGTACACATGTAAACAAAGGGGATTTCTTTCCCCTTTCATTTACAAGAAGCCTGCTAGCCGCGATCGGCGGCTAGCAGGCTAATCACGGTGAACGGGCAGGGAACGATCGTGCATGCGCGCGACCATTCCCTGTGAAACTGCAGCCCCAGGACTTGATGCCAATTGGCGTTAGGCGGTCCTGGGGCTGCCGCCGCATTCACGCCCATTGGCGTGAGGCAGTCTTTAAGTAGTTAAGATTAGCTTATTGACATTCAAATCCCTGCACAATCTAGGCCCTGGATACTTAAAGGACTTGTTGCAACTGCATCACACCCCTCCACAATCATCTTAGATCAACAGGATCTAATATCTTGGTCACCCCAGTAACGACCTCAAAACCTTTGGAGAGAGAGGGCCATATTCTATTAAAGGTGATAAGTAGCTTGCAGATGGGAGCTACTTATCGCCTAGCCATTGCACAAGGATTCCCGGCAAATCCTATAGCCGCTTTCCTTGGTGAGATGGCCAATCGCTGGGGAGCATTTCTCACACTAAAGCCTGAGCAATGCTCCCATGTTATGGGCAATGGGGAGTGAGGTTTTATGCTGTGGCGCTGTCTTTCAGCACCATGGCTTCTCGTGCACCCTCTGAACATCTGCCGCCATCTTCCACTGCTGCATCTGGGGGTTTCCTTTAATAAGGAGACCCCTAGAGCTGCCACTTTGGCCACCGCACATCACCAAAGCCCCCAGCAGCTGTGCTTGTCACACCCCAGTAATTTACCTACCGCCGCTAGACATCCACCACCTCTCGCACCAAGTCCCAATGCTGTAATTACAGTGTATCTCTGACTGTAATTACTGTCTCTCGGAGCTCTAGAAAAGCATCTTTGAAGTCCCTGCCGGGGCTGCACATTGGTCCACTGTCTGGACTGACAAAAGAAGTTTGCATCTGCTTGCGTTTACATTGAAGGAGTTTAATATCCAAATCAGAATAATTTATTTTGCCAAGCACGACTGGGTGGTGCCCAGAATTGGGCTTGGCACGTACAAGGCTAGCACAGGATGGAACACACAAAACAATACAGCAATTTAAACACAACAGTAACATAGAGTTTGACCACAATCATGTACAATGTGCAGCAGTGCAATCATGTTCTATCGGTTACAGCTTGTAAAAAAGGATGGTCATGGTGAAGAGAGCTCAGATTGCTGACAGCTGAGGGGAAGAAGCTGTTCCTGTGCCTTGAGATCCTAGTGGAGATGGCGTACCAGACCAGGATGGAGGAACAGGGGATAGATTCAATAGTGGTGGATTATAAGCTCGTTAGAAGTTTCTGGGCCATACCTAACTTCTTCAGTTGGTGGAGGAAAATTAGCCTTTGATGGGCTTTTTTCTAGTTGGTGGTGGTGTTGACCTTCCAAGTTAGGTGACTGAAGATGGTAGCGCCCAGGAGGCATGCACAGGGAATGCTTTCAATTTCCATGCCATTGATGTGGATTGGAGGTGGGGTGGGGGTGGGCTTCCTAAAGTCAACAATTATCTAAATGGTTTTTGTGGTGTATAAAAAGAAGATGATCTGAATTTGCCTTTAAGATTTTCTTAGATGAAAATATCTACATTAAATGGTGACAGAAAGATCAGAGAATGTTTCTGTCTACTCACAGCATTACTTTTCCCTACTGGACTCCATAGGGCTGGACAGTGTAGGTGAGCCCCTTCTACCTAAACAAGGCAAATTTCCCAGAACCAGGTAGGTGGCAACACAAACAGAAACAAGCAGTATGCTAAGTCTGAAAATTAATACAGTCCAACACACATAGAAGTCCATAAACAGTGTATTCCTTATTCATAAAAAAGATGCTCAGTGTTCCAATCCACCACTAACATCAATAATCACAGCCTGCCAGATGCAATGGCCTATACAACAGGTCAAAACCCATACTTTAAGTAGCACTAACATCACAATAACTGCATCTTGTTCAGGTGGTTTCCTGTCCTAACAGAAGGCAGCTCTGCTATATGAAATCAGAAACATAAAAATGGCCATAGTGTGTAATATCCACAAAAACTTTACTACCATTGATGCAACAGCAACATGTATATCCAAAAAAAAAAAGAAAAGAAAAGAAATGAAAAATAAATATGTATTACCTGCTGTCTGCACAATTGATTTTGTTGTCTCAATTATGTCAAGGCCAGTAGCCTAGCAAAAGGGGATGCAATTGCTGTAACCACATCAGGGCCCCTTATCCCAAGAGGTCCACATGGAGCCCTTCTTCAGTCTCTGCGTTAGCTCTTTTATTTGTGCTCTTTTGGTAATGAACATAACTATAATTGCTGTGAATAGTGGTAATCCTAAAGTTACCATTTCTTATCCTGTCATGACACCTCTCTCACACAGTGGCAGACCTGGACAAGCATGGCTATGGTGGCCTGCATCATTTGATTATCATACATACAGTGCTGGATGGAGGGGGGGGGGCTTGAAGTGTAATGTTGGTCCTGTAGTTGTGCCATTGTATAAAATAGGAATACTTCTACAAGTATAAAGCTATCTTAATTTTCACATTTTGGGATGGTCTTAGAAGAAAACTATAGCTTGGCTGCTGTTATTAATTTGTTGTCTCTAGCACTAAGTGTTCCATTGTGTCCGCTCCTTGCACATGCACCAGTTTCATTTTATGTGATACAGCATGGTACTGGAGGGGATCAAAGGCCCACATCCATGTAGGGTGCCACTGTGCCAAGCAAGATCTGGCAATTCAGCCCCTAATGATTAGCCCAAATGCGCCCACATAATGTATAAATAACATGGCACAGTGGATAAGGAAGTGTGCTGGCAGTGATCAAAGTTTCAGACTTTACTGCTGGATTTTATCTGGCAGCAGCATCATCTCACGGCAGCCATTTTTCCTATGTCGGACTAGGTCCAGCATTGGGCCTATGCTGGAAAAGGCCAATGTTGGACATAGTCCAACGTAGGCTTGGAAAGGGTTAATACACTTTATGTGGTTACCTATATCATCCAAACAGAATCCATATGTCACAGAGTTGATTACCGCAAGGGGAATCTAGTTGTTGCTATGGCCCGCTGCACACTGTACTTCATCACTGCTGTCTGTAATGTCTTTTTAAAGTAAACAAGCTCATTAGTGCTGATAAGAACGTGAATTGCATTTTCACCACATCGTGTTTTTAGGAAAGTTTCTACTGAACTCTCGGCAGTGTGTTTGTGACTAGAAAATATGTGGATTTGTTGTGGAGCTGCACTTCCACTTAAAATAAGTAATGTGCTGGCCAGCCATGGATGAATGATGCTAAGCTGCTTTTATTAATATCTAGATTACTATGCATCCGTGCCTTATTTAATAAGACATTTAAAAGCCTTCTCGCCCCATTTTTCCCTGGTTTTAATTTCCTCCTCACCTTTTCTGACAGCATGATGGAAAAGGTTGCTCTAGCTATCTTTCCCAAGCCTGAATAGCGAGGCTGATTGTTTTCCATTCATGTACACATAATGTCGATTTACTATGCCGAGAGAGGGGAAAAATATTTCCCCTGAAATACTAATTGGGATTAAAATGTTGCTTTGCTGGAGGGGATGTTAGAGAGCAGAAAACCCACTTACATTACACCATATTACATTGGAGATTTGAATATTACTGAGCGGAACTGCTCTTTATATGTGCACTGTACTTAAATCAAATAAGCACTTCATTACTTTCTTTTATGTATATATGTGCTTTTGACTATGAACGCAGGCTCCAAGGCAGAAATTAATGAGAAATCTTGCCTCACTTCTGGGCAGAAATGCAGTTTATTAATTGGATTCATTTCAAATAGCTGCAGGGGGAGTGCGATGGGTGTCTGTTTTGTATTTTCCACACACCCCTCTAACAAGGTATCAATGAGGTTGTCCCTTTTCATTTACAAAGGCAGAAGGCCCATCTGAATACAGTACAGAGCGGCAGTGCTGTGGGTTTGTGTGAATAGTGAAGGCTTGGGTACTTGCTAGGGGTGATCATGTCACAGCGTCGCTTTGATGCACATTCACTGTTCTAAAACAGTCTCCAAGTGTAGAGAGAGGAGCACATCAAATCTCCTATGCAAAATGCCCATCCACACGCTGCTGCCTCTGCTGAGATCTCACACACAACTTTGAGAGTCATTTTTGTCTTCCTTACAGAACAAAGACTTTAGAAATGCTGGTGTTCTGAGAAGGCAAAAGACTATTCCTTGGGCTCCCATATAGGAACAAAGAAGCGGACTTTTCTCTACTTTGCTCCAAATTTCAAATCTAGTAATGTGAAAATGCTAATGTAATAAACCTTTCATCTATTTTAAATTTAATTTCTTCTTACGCCACGTTTCTTTTCAAGATTAGGCCAGCATTCCTTAGAATAATTAAACACAGAAATCAATTCTTCCTATTGCTTTTGTGTAGCTTTTTACTGTATAGCCACTGGTTGCCCTAGAGCCTAGTTTTGCTTTCCCCAGGAGGTGCCTCGGAGAGGTTCAGGGGGAACTTGGACTTGTCACAGCCAATTCAGTATCACACATTTTGAAATGTAGAAAATGATAAATCATTTATAAACAAAGCTATGGAAGTATTTTGGCTAATTAAAAGCAATAAGGGGGATTGAACATAATTTCTACAGAATAAGAACTTGTTGACATGTAAAGCAGTGTAGAGCTAGCTTTGTACTTTATTCTGCACCATCCTCTTACACAAATGCTGTCACTGACACTGACAGTGTTGTGGCACTGCATGGGAAAACATTCTGGTCGGACGCATTTTGATGTGTCATTTACTTGGGGTGAAAGGGTTGGGCTGCATCATGCACCAGCACAGTTTGGTCAGCTGGGTACCAAGTGGTGACCTTCACGTAGCACTGTTAGGTAGCACTGTTAGGTATAACACAATCAAAACTATACTGGGGGTACTTGTCATGCAAAAACTTTCCTAATATGGTGCATGCCAAAATAAAGGCCCTTATTCCATTCACACTCTCTCCTAAGTTTTTTCCTAAGTAATATGTTTACACATTATCAATAAATGCCTTCTAAGCCACCAGCAAACAATAAAAAACTCGGCATAATTTGAACCATAGTTTTTCATCCTTCTGAAACATGATCTCCTAAAAGAAAACTTAGGAGAAACAATGAATTAAAGAAAGGCCAAAGTGTCAGAAATAAGTATAATGTAGTATATTCAATTTATTTAAAAAGAACCGTTTATTGGGTTAATTTAGTATTCTGCTTTTTAATCATGTTCCCTTCTTTAAAAAAAGTGCCTAGATGGTGAGCCTTTAGCCACAATTGCTGCTTTAAGTTTGCTATAGCAGTGGGACTGACTGTACATCCGTAACAGTGAACAACAACCAGCACTAGGGAAAAGTTATGCTGCTTTTCCAAAAGCTATGCATGCGCAAGATAAATGATAGAATGTGCTGTAACTGGGGAGTGGCTAAGAAGGAGACAGGGTGACTGCAGGAACTGACAGGAGGAGAATCAAGAGAGCTGTGGGGGAGAAGTGACTAGAGAACAAAACAAGAACTAGGAGAAGGAAAAGACAGTGGTAAAGCCTCCTTTCATCCTTTTCCCATATGGAAGTCCCCCAACACAAAACGTGGGACATCTTAGACAATTTTGTCTTAGCTTATACATAAGCCATCTCCCTGAAAATGTAAGCTGATTGCTGGGATGTTCCCTCTTGCCTAAAATGAACTCAGGTTTGTTTAAAGCTAATGTAGATATCTAAGCAATTCTTCACTTAGAAAGCCTTCTTCCAGTCACAGAGCTATTAGAACACCTGACCACAATTTAGGTGTGCTTCCCTTCCTTTCTGAACAAAGCATTGGGACTTTTCACTAATGTCCTGGTCTTCAATGGAAATGGGATTATTCTGTATTTCTTAGGAAAGATATGTTGTGCAGTTCACAATGTATGTAACATCCTGTTACCTCAGCCATAATCCGTTGCAAGTTATTCATCTCAGAAGCGATAATTCCTTTCTAAGCCACTTTATGCAGTTCCGTTTGAGGATTATGGATGTAGTGCTTGTAAAGGCATGGTTAAAATATTATTAATTGTCACAGTTTAACACTTATCTTGCTTTTATTAACCATAATCCTCTTATCAAAACACTTGAAACAGTAATACAGCCAGAACTTATCATGTGGACTGTTTTATGATGTAAGTGTTCTTCTGTTGACAAAATAACACCTCTGCTTAATAGCTGAATCAGTTTACTTAAATTAATGCAATATGGGTTTTACCAGCTGTAGTTGCTTTACTGCTATTCATCAAACGGTAAATGCTTATTTTTTATGAATCTTCAACTATGTGTTTATTTTCAAAAATATAGTTAAAACGAAACTAATACTCTGGCCTCATGATATTTGTACATAGAAAAGTAATATTAGCAGATAAACCCGTGTGTTTACAAAAGCAAATTGGGCCTAACATACTAAGCATCTCCAGGGCAAGACATGCCTGAAGAGAATAAGTAATATTAAGAACTTGGCATGGATTTATAAAAAAAATATATAAATATATACTGTATTTTCTGCAATTATGTAGGAAGAGTTTTCAGCTCTTAACTGGGTTTTATCCGACCATAGTGATAGCTAATGAAAAGATAGTGACTTAGTGCTCACAGAAACGGATTAAGATGAAATGGGGCCCTTGGCAAGATAGCAGTTTTTGCCCACCACTGATGGCATTGGTCGCCTGGCTTTTTTTGGTAAGATTTGGTGGGGGCTAGCATCCATCAGGCCGTAGACTCTCTCCAGGCCCTAAGCCTGATAATGTACAGTTTACGCTACTGCAACAGTGCAAAGAGGTATAATATAATAAAAGGACTGTAAACATCCTAGGTACTCATATACTGTCACTTGAGCCTTGTGGCATTGGAATTTGAGGAAGCAGGTTCTATTCCATGAAACACATTGCTCTAATGCTTTCAACTAATTCTGATTTTGTTATTAATATTATTGGGGGGTAAGCATTTTTTTTCTTGTAGTCCTCTATAAACAACTATATTTAAAGGGTGTGTTCTTCCATCTACTATATCAGTTGTCCAGTATACGACTGGAGTTTTTTTTTTTTTTTTGTCCAGTGGCCATTGTTCAAGGTAACTTTTTTTTTGTATGGATGATCTGTCAGAAGACTAAACCTGAGTTGTACTCCACTTGCCTTAATAGTGATTGTAGAGAGGCAACCCTGTCTTGTGGGTGTCATTTCATAAGCCTCTTCCCTTTCATAACTTCAAAGTACTACACCTAATGGCTCCTGGTGTTGTTGTCTGTTTATAGTATATTGTCTCATTTTTAGGGATAACCTGGTGCCTTTTCTCCATTTAGGTTGGCATGGCAATTGTCACAAAGTAAATCTTGTGTGGTCTGTTAAGGAAAATTTGAGATATTAGATCAATCGGATATGGATATGATATAATATTGATATAAGATGATATATGATATAATATTCAACATATTTATAAGCACATAGTGTATCAGTTAGTATTTTTTTTTATTCTTTAGCTAACACAAGTTTACTAATGCCACATTAGTGATCAAATTAAGTGTTAAATGGTATAAATAAAAGCTAGGAATTAATTGCCAATGTGTGTCATGGCCTTAAATGTATATTGGTCACTCAGACCACCAGCCTGGTTGAGTTCAGAAAGGTCTCCACGCTATCTTATGGCACATCCACATTTGTACCTATTAACACAATTCTGTTCCCTTTCAAAGTGCAGCCATGGGATTGTGGTTATGTTAGAATGAAAAAGCAGGAATTTGTCACAACCCTATTCCCGTGACATGACTTTTCCTCAACAAAGGTCACAATTAGTTATGCTAATTGTGGAAACTTTTTTTTCTCTGTCTTCATTGTGTAAATGATTTAAACTTACAATAGATGTGCTACAGAATATATTATACTGCCTCTGAGATTTTCTGAATCACTGACCTAATTGTTGTTAAATACATTGAGGTGATTTACTTAAAGAGATGTACAAACAAAGGGCAATGTAGTCTGCCTGCAGTAATCCAAGATCCAACACATCTATTTCCAGGGGATTTGAAGTACATAACATACTCTTTGTGCATTTAGGTATTTGAATATGCAGAGCATTGTATTTTTACATTCCTTTTGTTTTATCTATTTTATGTTGAATGAACGTTTGTTTTAATTGCTTGAAAACTGTGTAGAGTAATAATCATACTATTCCTGCAGATTGCATTTATAAGTGTCATAATTATTTACATGGGGTACAGGAAGATGTGTAAGTACATAAATAATAAGGTGTGCATGTGATTGACAATAAAGTATTATAAACATCTACAAGGTAAGGTTTGTAAACTGTGTAAATATTGTGAGGCCTGGCACCATAAAGTAGCACCAATATATATGACAGATGACATGTTATAATAGGTGGAATAGTAGCATGCCTCACGCACATTCCCTCACCCTCTTCACTCCAGTTATCTTATCACTTCTCTCCCATCACTCCAGGGATAAAGCCTACATAGACCAAATTATAAAGCGGGATTGTCAGCCACAAAATCCAATTCCATTTACCCACTCCATTCCAATATAATAATACATGTTTCTGCAGTAATGAATCTTATCTCAGTCACCCTGTCTTCTTTCTGGTACATTGCCGGGGAGAAGGAAGCTTGTTATCTCCCTTCCCACATTCCTGCTCCTCACTGATTGGCTGAGGGCAGTTCAGTGTGACAGTAGACTGAGAACGGAGATACACCCCTCTACAGAAGCTGCTGAAATACAATCTATGCTGTCCTCGCAAGTGTTTACAAAGCAAGCTATATATGACAGTGCAGTTTCTAGGAGAAAAAAAGAGTAAGGGAGGAAATAACATCAGGCATGGCTTCAGTTAGAGGCAATAAATCTGGAAAATGCCTGGAAAAGGTTTTTCTTTATGTATTATATACATTTCACTGAAATCAAAGCATGGACAGTACAATACATGTAAGTAGAACAAGTATTTATCTACTTATATAGGTGTTTTTTCCCTGCGATAGCGTGGCTGTCCCTGCTGCATTAAGATGTTCAAGTAGTGATAAGCCTGACACAGAATGTTTCTCATTATTAGAGACATTAGTGGAAATAAAGCAGATGTTCAGTCCAAAGCACACCATATTGGAAGACTGGCCAAGCTTGAAGCAAAGAATGATAAAGTAGTTTACTGGAATCTAATCTGAAGAGGCAAAGCTCTGAGTTGTCAGCATAGAAGATGGGAATATCAGGCATCTAATGGTTTCCCCGTCTAGAGGAGCCAGTAAGGAGGAAGGCAGGATCAGGTATTCAGCCTATAGGTCCCCAACTAGTTGACACTTCAGAGATTCCACACACATTAAATCATTTCTGGGCACAAACGTATTATTATTATTGATTTGTATAGTGCCAGCATCTTCCGTAGTGCCGTACATAGTACAAAACAAACAGTGGGGAGAATAGACATATGAGACATTCAAAACTCTGTACAATCAGGACATCCAGCAATACAAATATCAATACATACATAGGTGATGTGTGGTTTGAGACATCACCAATACTGGTACATGCTCACTCATATGATAAATTACAGCAGAATAGGAAACACTAGGAGGCGGAGCCTGCCCATACAAGGTTACTTTGTAGAGGGTAGAAGGTTGGAGACATTAGGGAAGGAGACACAGAGGTTAAGAGATGAGACAATGAGCCTCCCATGCTACCGCACATATAGCAAATGATAGGCTTGTCTGAACAGCTGTGATTATAAGCAGTTCTTTGTGTGTGTGTGTGTGGGGGGGGGCTGAGGATAAAAAACGTCACTTACCTGGGGCTTTTATAAGCCCCCTGTAGCAGTAATGTCCCACGCCGTCCTCCTCCGATTTGCCGTTCCCCACCACCAGCCCTGGTCTAGCGCGGCATGCCGTCCAGCTGCGGCTGTGCAGCCATGGCCGCGCGCCTGCTCGCTCCTACCCACGTCATCGGAAGCTTACTGCGCAGGCGCAGTACAAGAAAACTTCGTACTGCCTCTGCGCAGTAAGCTTCCGATGACGCGAGTGGCAGCATGCATTATTCGTCTTTGTCAGACAAATAATGGCCCGGTGCCAGCGCCCGGGAATGGCAGATCGGAGGAGGACGGCGTGGGACATTACTGCTACATGGGGCAGATAGAAGCCCCAGGTAAGTGGCGGTTTTTATCCTCACCCCCCCCCCCCCACAGAACCCCATTAAGAGTACATTTAGAGATGGTCTCAGACCAGCCTCTGCAATTGTTAAAGCAGCAGGAAGTATGTTTCTACTCTCTCGTCTTTTTGTGTTGCAATGTAGGAGTGTTTTATCTTGTTAACAGAGGTATTTACAAATTTCACTGCGCAAGAAGTGACAACTATAATGCCTCACAGCTGAATGTAATCAAAGGGACTCACTCTGGGCATGGCAGCAGGAAGAAGCAATGGCTGAGGATATACTATGTGATAGGATGGGTAGTATTTCCATGGGCATGAGCAAGGCTTATGAAATGCCATTCTGTGCTGAAAAGCTAAATGTATGCATGAATTGTGATTCAAAAATCCATGATCTCACACACAAAGATTTTTGTTTTTCACATTCACATTCACTCCTCATCTGAATACATGCACTAAATTTACAGAATGTTGACCCTTATTCAATTCACTTTTTCACCTACGTTTTTTCCTAGGTGATATGTCATGCCATCAATAAAATGACCTTTAAACCAACAGCAAACAAGAAAAAAAAATAATTTTGACAGTACTTTTCACCTGCTTTTTGATACTTTTTAAATTGCAGAGTGCTGAAAGTTATTTTAAATACAGGATGAAAGGTTATCTCCTAGGAGAAAAAGTGAATTGAATTATTGCATATGCTATGTAAGCCTGAGTTTATGGTTATTGCACTATACCATGGACTCTTGGATCACTCTTTGTGCTGGAAAACATGTGATTGCTATAGAACAGATCAGTATGGGCTTTTAATATGGAATGAAAACTGCCATAAAAAAACACAATGTATATCCTTTGTTTAAAAAGCACATTAGTGCAGGGATTTTCTGAGCAAAAATGGGTCTTCTACAAGTAACATCAAGGAAACTGTATTGTCTCTAAAACTGCCCTGTCCACTGATGTGTGTAAACATATCTGTGTCACATGCACACTCATGCCTGACTGGCCCATGAAAGCTCTCAGGCATGCTGTCTTGTAAGCTAATTATGGCACTGATGAGCTGTGTTAGTGCTAATATTCTTCGAGTTCATAAATTAGCTGGTAACATACCGGGGCAGATTATTCTGCCTGTTTGAATTTTTTAAACTCTGTTCTTAGGGAAAATGAGCCGTAAACAGACTGGGGCAGATTCACAAATAACAAATCAAAGGAAACTAGACTATAATGAAATCCAGTATGAATGAGAAAGTTGACAGCTACAGTATGTCTGTATTTCCTACAAAGCATATTGGTTACTAAAGAGATCATGCCCTCTATATGTAGGATGAAACCTGATTAGCTGCTTTTAGCGAATACTCTATTCCTACTACAGATACTAGCCTGTAATTAAGTAGATTAGATTACGGTAAGTGAATTTATGTAATCTAGTAGTATAAAGCAGGTGAAAAATCTGCCCGTATAATCGCACGTAAATGTGTATTACTAGATTGCATGACATGATCCTGGAGATTAATAATAAACAAGGAGCACATCGAGAGCCAATTTCTTTAGCTGTGGTTTATTTTTAGACTGGAGTTCTCTTTAAATGCAGTCTTCATGTACCAAGTCCAGCTATAACGCGATGTAGAAGTTCCTGCTTTGCAATCCCAGCACTGTTTTGTACTGTACAACATTCTCAGTAGTTCACCCTCTGACTTCAGCATTTGATCTTTCTGCTGTTTGATCAAGTTAGCTTTAGAAACTCATCATTTGATCTTAAAATAAAGAACGATGATAAAAGGAAAACATAACTTAGTCAAAAATATGAAGTAAGGATTCCAGCACACTAAGGAGTAAAGACGGCCCAGGCATACGAGGTGGAATTAACCTTTTCCTACTCTAGCATATTTTTATGTCTGTCTCATTGCAGCTGTTTATCCACACCGTTTAATTGAAAGCAGGAGATCTTATCTTTTGCTTATTTTTATAGCTATTACTTGAATGAAAATGAATTGCGCCCCTTGCATGTACTAGGGATTTTCCAGAAGTACTCCTGAATATATGGGGCATATTTTTAAAAAAAGAACAGTAAAAGCAAAATTGTTATCTGCAGAGTTCATGAACTTTTCAATTTTCATTGTGGTTATAGACTATACCTGATCACAGACAAAGCTACCTAAGATAAGTGCAAATGTTCATGTAGGCTCCTCTCCTTATTCCCTCCTGGGCCCATATGCAATTATATGCAATTATTTATTCTCCTGGGTTATCTCCTATTTTACAATTGAAAAAAATACTCAAAACGTGGTTAAACAGTACTATCAAATTGATTTGAGTATTGTGCTGCCTGCTTGGTTTAAACAGTATTTTATGACAATATCACTAGGAGAAAACTCAGGAGAAAAAGTGAATTGCATATTGGCCCTGGTCTCCATAAACACTCCTTAAAAATCTGACTGTTGGCTGAAGTCAAATACTCAGACAAATACTCAGACAGGAAGTTTCCTCCTATCACCCTCTCATCCCTCCTCTTCCCTGCCCCATTCACCATTAAGAGAAGGCAAAGAGGAGGAAATGCTAGGGTGATAAGAGGTAGAGATGGCCCGAACCTCCAATTTTCGGTTCGCGAACTTTCGCGAACCGCAATAGACTTCAATGGGGAGGCGAACTTTGAAAACTAGAAAAATGTATGCTGCCCACAAAAGTGATGGAAAAGATGTTGCAAGGGGTCTAACACCTGGAGGGGGGCATGGCGGAGTGGGATACATGCCAAAAGTCCCGGGGAAAAATCTGGATTGGACGCAAAGCATCGTTTTAAGGGCATAAATCACATTGAATGCTAAATTGCAGGCCTAAAGTGCTTTAAAACATATTGCATGTGTATACATCAATCAGGGAGTGTAATTAAAGTACTGCTTCACACTGACACCAAACTCACAGTGTAATGCATTGCAAATAGCTGTTTGTGTAGTGACTGGACTGGTGCGCACTATGGCCAGGGTGCAGGCCGTGGCGGTTTTCAAGCCCATATGGTCTGGCGGTTTTCAAGCCCATATGGAGAGAGAGAGAGAGAGAGAGAGAGAGAGAGAGAGAGAGAGAGAGATGAAGAGATGTGTGAACTGTGACACCACACACACAAAAAAAAAACAGCAAACAGAGAATCTTCCCCAGATTGGAGCATTGCATTTGGTAAAGTCTTAAAGGGAAGGTTCAGGGAGGGTGGGTTAAAAATAAAAATCAAATTCCACTTACCTGGGGCTTCCTCCAGCCCGTGGCAGGCAGGAGGTGCCCTCGCCGCCGCTCCGCAGGCTCCCGGTGGTCTCCGGTGGCGCGCCCGACCTGGCCAGGCCGGCTGCCAGGTCGGGCTCTTCTGCGCTCCAAGGCCCGGAACTTCTGCGTCCCACGCCGGCGCTCTGACGTCATCGGACGTCCTCCGTGCTCTACTGTGCATGCGCAGTAGTTCTGCGCATGCGCAGTAGAGCCCGGAGGACGTCCGATGACGTCAGAGCGCCGGCGTGGGACGCAGAAGTTCCGGGCCTTGGAGCGCAGAAGAGCCCGACCTGGCAGCTGGCCTGGCCAGGTCGGGCGCGCCACCGGAGACCACCGGGAGCCTGCGGAGTGGCGGCGAGGGCACCTCCTGCCTGCCACGGGCTGGAGCAAGCCCCAGGTAAGTGGAATTTGATTTTTATTTTTAACCCACCCTCCCTGAACCTTCCCTTTAAGCCAATGTGTTGTAAGCCACAAGTAAGCTTTAGGTTAGCAGGAAATGTTGCATGGCCACTTAGCTTTTCATCCTTCCCACCCTTACCCTGGAATCTTCCAGACTTCAAATTGCTGTCCTTTGCTGTGTGTGTTACACCAGCATCATCCAGGGGGGCACATGATCTATCTGAAGTCTTGAATTGAAGCCTGTAAGCAGTATCACCATGTGTCCCACTGCTTTCATCTAGCAAATTAGGCAAATAAGCAAGCTCATTTTTCTCTTGGGTATATCACAATGGTACATGCTAGGCTGGCTTCAGCATGTAGTGTTGGTGGTATAGTGGTGAGCATAGCTGCCTTCCAAGCAGTTGACTTGGGTTCAGTTCCTGGCCAATGCATGTGAGCTTGCTTTTGAGACCCTACAAATCCCTGGAAGACAAGATCCATGGAGGAGGAGGAGAGAGTGAGAGAGAGAGATTTTTTTCCCAATGGAATGCCGCGGAATTTAGAAAAATTCAGACGGTATGTAGCAGTTACGGAATTTTGTGCTGGCGGAATTCCGCAATTTTGGCAGAGCGGAAATTGCACTTTCCAATCATCTAGACTGCAGTGCACACGTTGACATGTGTTGATCATTACCACAGAACAAGTATAGAAATTCCCCTTCCAACACCACTATCAGCAATCTAGTTCTACATGTGAGTATCAAATACTGTTCAAGCCAAAGTTGGGCATTATACCCCAGAAACTAGAATTTATTAAAGAGTATAAGACCTTTTCACATCGTTTCTCTTAGGGAAGTAGGAATTTCGAATTCCTCTGTACGTCAATTGTAAATGAGACACCTTCACTAAAATACAGCAGCACAGTGATGTACTATTGGGTATTCCAGGAGGGGCAAGTTCCCAAAAGTGAAGGTCAAATGGTATAATATCCCATTAAATTTCCATGACACATCTGCAGCTTCACATGTTAAATGTGATACAATACATCAGGCCCTGGTCATACACAGTGTGTATATCATTTTGTTTCTAAAATCATCTCCACTGCCTCAGTCAGTCACCCATGGTCCAATCCAGTGCAGGGGCTATTTCAGCCGACGTCAGGGAAAAAGAGGTATAGAACCATTGCCACTAGTAATGAGCACATAACACCTGAAAAAAAATGTTCCACAGGAAGCAAAATGAGTGTTGTCTAAGATTACATTTAGCATAGGGATAATCAGAATTTAGAGCTCCCAATTAATTAACAGACAGTTGTGTAACTAAGTGTTGCCATTTGTCAATTTCATGCTCATTGTCACATTATGTTTAGTTACGCACACACATAACCGGAGGTGTGAGACTCGACTGGAGGTGTGTAACTAACTGTTCCAGCAAATGCCCTAGTTACTAAAGCAAAGTGGCTTCAGGCCTTAAGTATGCAGTATTTCTAATACAGATGACATTCCCATTTGACAGGATAGGTAGAACCTTTGCAAAAGTTTCACAATAAAACAATTTTCAGAGCCATACATGAGGGACTGACAGAAAGAATCCTCTTGTGAGTAAAACCAAGCACCAGATAATTAGAATGACAAAAAAAACACAGTTAATAATGCACAGTATGGAGTCTTTTTTGATGGGAGAGTGTTACTCATAGAATTGTTGTATGAACTAAAGAAGTCTCTAGTTATACATTTGGTCCCACTGAATATGTTTTTCAGGCTATTTTCCCTCCTTTTGCTAGGACTGTGTTATGTTGTTGTAATTATGTGGAAGAATACCTATATTATGAGCTGACTGCATAAAGTCTTTCAATGGATTCACATATAATGAGATGTGTGGCTTTTATAAGCAGTTACAAAGGCTATATTACCGTATTCTAACTGCATTCACGTCACTTGTATTAAGGTCCTCAAGCTATAGATACATTCATTTTATCTACATCTACTTGTAAAATGTTATTTCTAGCTATGTAGCCAGAACTTGCTGGGCTTCCTGTGTTTTATTTTCTGTGTAGTCTTAGTATTAGTACAGTTATTAGTTTGTTAAACAGCTACATATTTTATCTGACTATAATTTTGTGGAAACCTTCAGACCTCTTTCCCATATTCACAAAACACTTCCTTCAGTATGTTGCCCCATATCAGCGGTAATTCTCTTCCCTTTGCATCCCCATACACGAAATGTAGCAGTACCTCCCTCTTTCCTGCCCTCATGTGTTTATGGGCAAGCCTCATTCATATCGAGCAAACTTCTTCCTAATGTAGATGAAAAACATCAGGCCTTATTTCCTACTAAACTAATAAATCTGTTACCACCAGAGAAGGGTTAAGAGAAAATAGAAGGTGTCAAGCAAAGTAGTAGCTTTGCCTCCCTGAATAGTCTTTTCGGTAAGCTGAGATTGGAGAGGGATCAGAAAAGGTGACTGCTGGGCCTCTTGACACCCACTAGGCCCTTAGGCCCCAGGTAGCAGCCTAGGATGTATCATGGAAAATCGTGCTCTGATTACCACCAATCATGTTCATACTTTTACTTTCCAGTTCATCTAATCATCTAATGCAGTTAAAACATACCGGTAATTGGTTCCAACAGGAAAATATAAGCAGTTCTTACTTACGTTTTGATAAATGTGGTAACTGTTAACTTTAATTTTGATGTGGCACAGCAGAGTAATTTATAGATCAGAGTTTTAAACATTTGACTACGCATTGGATTATTTTTACCTCAGTCAGCAATAGCAGGGGATGCACCGTGCCGGGATGTGAGATTGGGTGTCAGCAGGTATGCTAAAGCATCAAAAGCTAAAAAATGTATTTTAAGTATTCAGCATGACAAAAAAACTTGCAGATTGTTATTGATCAGCACATTGCCTGGTTCTCTGTACTTGCCAGCATTGTGTCAAGTAACACACGGATGCTAAGAGTGCACTTTTTCATGAACTATAGCATTTTAATAATGTATGCTTACATGCAGAGAATCTGTAATTACTGACTATACTGAATTAGAGCTGTAGGTTCTGCAGGACCCTCACTAAAAGTTGTATCTAATACTGTTACAATGTTAGGAATTCCCCTAAAATTGGGCATATGAAGGTAATACACTGCATTTTTTTTTTTACTGTAAAATGCAACAATATTTAAATGGAACCTTACATGAGAGGTGTATGGAGGCTGCCATATTTATTTCTTTTTAAAGGGGACCCTAAGCAGAACTGTAAATCAAAACTTTCACTAACCTGGGGCTTCCTCCAGCCCACTTCCAGAAAATGAACACAGGGGCCAATTTGCAGGCCAACCTCAATGTCTAGGGGCCACCTCCCTCCCTTTTAGAGTTTCCTGTTGTCTAATGCCCCCCCCCCCCATCCCCTATACAGTTCTCTGGTGATTAGTGGCCCTCCTCCCTCTCCTATGCAGTTCCCTGGTCTCTAATGCCTCCTCCCTCCCCAAGACAGTTCCTTGGTTTCTAGCGGCAACCCCTCCCTGTACAGTTCCGTGGTGTCTAGAATCTGACATGAAGACCTGAGAATGTTCCTTTAGGCCTTGTTCACATTGCGTTCAGCTCATGTGTCTGTCCGCAGCGGGCTTTTTTTTCTGTGTTTTTTAAAGCGTTTTCTGCCGATTTTCTTCGCGTTCGCTGGTTTTTGTGGGCGTTTTTGTAAGCGCTTTTGCAGAGCGCTTCCATCTTTTGATCCACAAAAAAATAAATACAATATATTTTTTTTTAACGCCAACGCAATCGCTTTCCAAAGCGATTTTGTGAGCGTTTTGCGTTTTTCCTATACCTTCCATTGAGGCAAATCGCCTCAAAAATGGTCCAAGCACCGCTTTTCAAGTACTTTCAGGACGATTTTGAAAATCGCCCACGCTTAAAAGTTAACAAAAATTCCTATAATGTAAACAAGGCCTTATGGAGTGCACTCCAATGAAACCAAGTACCAGTATTTTTATTATCTTCAGGCCCAATTTACAGAATTATCCTCTAAGGTACAACATTCACTAAAAGAGTCCACTTTCAACCTTGTAAACCTTGTGTCACCCCATGTGTCTAGCTGATATGCCTCTCGGTGAAATGCTGCTACGCACTTATTACTGACACATTTATGTAGAGTGTCAAACCTTTAAAGCCAATGGGTACCAGTTAAAAAAAGAAAAAGTCAGATACTCACCTAAGGAGAGGGAAAGCTCGGTCCTAATGAGCCTTCCCTCTCCTCTCCCGGTGCCCTCGGTGCTGCGCTGGCTCCCCCGTTCGCGTCCGCCGCCGCAGGAACTTAGGAGGTCTTCGGGAGCACTCGGGCTTCCGAAGACGGGCCTCTCCATACTACGTACGCGCGAGTGCGTCATAGAGGGCACTCGCGCTTGCGTAGTATGGAGCGGCCGCGTCATCGGGAGCCCGAGTGCTCCCGAAGGCTTCGAAAAGTCCCTTCGGCATGCGGAAGTGGCAGTATTTGACCGAACTGGTCGAATACTGCCACGGGGGATCCTGCGCGGGACCAGGCACCGGGAGAGGAGAGGGAAGGCTCATTAGGACCGAGCCTTCCCTCTCCTTAGGTGAGTATCTGACTTTTTCTTTTTTTAACCGGTAAACATTCACTTTAACAAACCCAGCCAGCTTGCAATATACAATGAGGACCAATATGGCAAATCGTGGCTACCGCCCTGTTTAGTAAGACAGCGTTCCTGGTCGCATGTACCGGCAGGAGGGATCCTTGGATGTAGCCGGACTTTCAGGAGTTCTGCAATGTTTCTGCAATCCGCCGCTAAAATCGAAATCTGCAACGCGTGCCTGGTGTAGCTGCAAACTCAGCGGAAATACGTAGTTTTTATCAGAGGTTTGTGATGAAACAGTGTAGCATAGCTGGCAGTCAAGGAAGAGAGTGGAGGCAAGGACGACGGGGCATGTGGACCCAGCGTGAGCGTCCAATCACGTGACGCGCTTTATCCACTCGGACTTTATCAGATGTGGTTTAATTGGGGTGCACTCTTCAAAGTAACAGTCAGGTCTTCACGTCAGTTGATTTGACTGCATAGCTTTGATTTTAATGATGGTGGGGTTGGGGGTGGGGGGGGGTTAAGCTGGTTTTCTGTAGCATGATTTTGTTTACTATGTGCAATAAAGATTAGTTATATCAGTTCACTCTGGGCTCCCTTACAGTCTTATTTTCAGTTTCTTTTAAATATATGCCCCTGGCGCATATATAAACACAGCAAGGGATGTTATTAGTCAGTGCCTGTTGATTTCCAGTAGCTTTACTTGGAAGCATAAACTAAAGACACATGAGATGTACCAGTGTTTCATGGCCATGCTGGTAATTAGCACACTATGTTAATAATGCCCTAGACTCTGGCTGGCTAGACATGCTGCAGTAGAAGAATGATGAAGATGAAGATGATGAGTATAGAGTGCATTGCTGATGGCTGGACAACAGAGGATGTCAGTGATTAGTTCCCATCATTAATCACATTCCAGGGGTCTGTCTAGCTTTACATGCAGTCATCTAGATGTCTGTGCATGCAAATATTACACAATGTTTGCAAATCTTCACTTTGAGTGATACAGCCCAACGTGAATTTCATTTCAGACTTGACTTATCTGTTTGTTCATATTGGCATCTTATTCTCACTAGGAGCAAGATGCTTCTGTTTTCACAAATGTTACACCTTTACTGATCACTAGAGATGAATTAGTCACTTATTGGCCTGGTTCCAAACCCCATACAATTTACATGATATCAAACAAAAGAGTATGATTAAAGCAGACCTGAACTCGGAACTTCCTCTCTACTTTAAAAGATACACAACAGCATAGTAACCTTTAAAGAAATACAACATTTCTTTGTTAAAGATGATACAAATCCTGCAATAAATACAGTATGTCGTGTGTCTACTTCCTGCTTTCAAGAAAGCAGACGTATTGTTAATATCCTGTGCTGTCAAATTAACTCATCTGCCTTATCTGACGTGGCAGTCAGGTGACACAGAGGAGAGATCAAATTACAACTTGTGATTAGACAGTAAAGAAGGGCAATTAGACAGGACAGGATAAACAATACATACAGGGTGCATGTCTCCTCAGGGTGCATGTCTCATGTTTCCTTCTGTCCTCTGCAAGAGTTTAGGTCCACTTTATTATATTTTTTAAGCAACACTCTAATAAACATATCTCACTGTTTCATTTTGTGTTTCCGACAACTACAGGTGCTTTTACACTAGAATTAGCTGATTATCATTCATTTAGTGAATTTTATTCTTATTAGTTTTGTACATGAGCATATGTTTCCTGTTTACTGAAAGAAGAGTTAATAAAAAGGACACGTTGTGCATCAAGTGACATTCTTTCCCTTCCCAAATGTTACTAAGCAATTCTTTGCAGGCATTAGACAGGTGCAGGGCAGAGACCTCAGTGCTCAGTGGCTTGTATGAACACTACTTTGTACTGGGAGGAAGAATATGTTCTATTCAATATCTCCCCCCTGCTCTTGGTCAGGTCAAGGGTTCAATGAACACCAGTACATTTTCTCAGTGTTTTAAAGCATTATACAATAAAATAAACCACAACATTATTAGCCATACCCACAGCCCAAATCTACACAACAAAGGCCAGACCTTTTGAGAACTTGTCAGGAAATGTGATGCAGAAATTCACTGCATTGTCTTTCTGTGAATGGCAATGAGGCCAGGACAATGTTTAATGCCTATGGAGCAGCCTGGCTGTCATATTTTATTATGCATGCATTGAATTTACTTAAATCTGTCTTTTCTCCCAAAAGCAGGATAAATATCCATTTAATTATACTTTGTTAATTGCAAGTAACTACAACCGTGTCATTTAACATTGATTTCATGCATTAGTATCCCAATACAGCTTTGCAAAAGTGTTTTTTATCTGGTCTAAAAATGGTAACGTTTAAAACATGACAAAAAATACAGATTTGTCTCTTTTGGAAACTTTTGGAACAGTCATCTTACTTCATATATGCATATGAGAAAAGGGAATACATTATAATAGCGTCTGGCCATGAGTGAACAGTGGGAACTACTGCCACATAGGTCAAAGTATGAGGAAGACTCAGCATGTGGGTGGGAATTCACTACTTGAACTGTACAAAAAGTCACTAATAGATAGGATCTGTAACACAAAGCATCCCCTGTCCCAGTGCTGTGACATGCAAACAACTTGATTGGCCATTGAAATCAAAGAAATAGTTCCATGAAGCAGGTCACTGTTTAACTCATGACATTCAAAGCCAAGTTCTTTGCTTTCTATGCTGTCCCAACACTGCAATGCTTGTCTGCACATAGATAGTGAGGCCCAAACATCCATGAAGCTTAACCTTTTGCACCCCATACATGGCTGCTGGCCATATGAACAGGAATTGTAACATTTCCCTCATTAATGAGCCAGAAGTCTATCCACTACAGCAGTCTTTCTTCAGTGTGGGTACCAGAGGAAGTTAGAACACATCTGAAATGTTATTACTATCTTGTGTCTTGAGGCTGATTTATGAAACCTACCGAGCACAAGCAGCGCAGCTTAATACAAGTGCGCACACGCTACATGTGATCCTGTCAGTGTAGCGTGTGCACTTCACTTACGGTTATCCTTGGAAGTGCTGCACAATGTGCTTGTAGGTACTTCACTAGCACAGCAGCTACTACGTTACTGAATTGATCAATAAACCTTTGATCGGTCAAAAATATGATGAAGAACAGAGACTATTTTTGTAAAGTGAGTTGTGGCAGAAGTGGTGGGATTTTGATGGCTGTATAAGAGTGCCCATACATTGTTTGATTTAGCAGGCCAATCAACTTTTTGATCTGCTAATCTTATTGGATGAGAATCAGTACCACTAACAGGCCACCTGATCAATCTTTTAATTGATTTCTGGCTGAAATCATTCAACAGGATCGATCAGGAATGCTGAAAAATCTTAGTCGCAAGGTCTCAATTGGGTGTGCGGTGGTAATGGAGTTAGATATGCGGCGGTCGACAGACCCCCCCCCCCACCCCACCGGCCAACATATTCATGTCCATGTGCAGGCTCCTCTGTCATGCCAAAGTGAATCTTGGCCTTTTGCCATGTCTGGCATCACTGCAGGTGCCTGTATCATGTGGCACTAGTGCATGTAGTGTTGTCTCTACATGCGCAATGTCACATGGTACAGGCACTTGTGGTGACACTGGACACTGGAGGAGGCCAGGATTTGTGCAGGTGTGTGACAAGTGAGCCTTCTACACTGCACACAGGTGGAGGGGCGGCACATGTACTTGGGGGGTGGCAGCAAGACAATTTCTAATATATTTCATGCTGAAATCTATTGGAAATCACTGTGGAGCAGGGGTCTAGTCCTGGAAAAAGAAGTGAGTGGACTCACCCTAAAAACCTCTGCGCCGCACGTAGCGAGCCGCGCCCAAAAATGGGCATGGTTAAGTATAGCATGGGCGTGATCATGGGTGGGGCCAAATATACATGGCCTTAGCAGTGGTATAAAAGGTCTGCCAGGGGAAGTTTGAGCTCTGTCGTAGTGTATCTTCAAAAAGTAGATGTAATCTGACAGCATTCCACCAAAAATACACATAATCTGGCAGAGGTTCCTCCAAAATACAGATAATATGGCAGTGGTTCCCCCAAAATAGACAATCTGGCAGCAGCAGTTCCCCCAACATACACATAATCTGGAAGCAGTTCCCCCAAATACATGAAACATGGTAGTGGATCACCCAAAATACACGTAACACCCAAAATACATGTAATCTGGCAGTAGTGGTCCCCCAACATACACAATCTGGCAGCGGTTCCCCAAAATACACATAATCTGGCATCATCAGTTCCCCAAAAATACAGATCTGACAGCAGTTCTCCAAAAATAGGTACCCCCAGTATAGCTAGCCAGATCTATAGGTGTCCCCAGTATAAGTAGCCATGTGTATAGTTGTCCCCAGAATAGGTGGCCAGATGTAGAGATGTCACCAGAATAGGTAGCCAGGTGTATAGATGTCCTTAGAATATGTGGTCAGGTGTATAGATATTCCCAGAATAGGTGGCCAAGTGTGTAGATGTCCCCAGAATAGGTAGCCAGGTCTATAGGTGTCCCCAGTATAGCCAGGTGTCCCCAGTATATGTAATCAGGTGTTCAGGTGTCCCCAGTATAGCCAGGTGTATAGGTGCCCCCAGTATATGTAGCCAGGTGTATAGGTGTCCCCAGCATAGCCAGGTGTATAGGTGTCCACAGTATATGTAGCCAGGTGTATATGTCCCCAGTATATGTAGCCAGGTGTATAGGTGTTCCCAGTATATGTAGCCAGGTGTATAGGTGTCCCCAGTATATGTAGCCAGGTGTATATGTGCCCAGTATATGTAGCCAGGTGTATATGTGCCCAGTATATGTAGCCAGGGGTATATGTGCCCAGTATATGTAGCCAGGGGTATATGTGCCCAGTATATGTAGTCAGGGGTATATGTGCCCAGTATATGTAGCCAGGGGTATATGTGCCCAGTATATGTAGCCTGGGGTATATGTGCCCAGTATATGTAGCCAGGTGTATAGTGGCCCCAGTATATGTAGCCAGGTGTATATGTGCCCAGTATATGTAGCCAGGGGTATATGTGCCCAGTATATGTAGCCAGGTGTATATGTGCCCAGTATATGTAGCCAGGTGTATATGTGCCCAGTATATGTAGCCAGCGGTATATGTGCCCAGTATATGTAGCCAGCGGTATATGTGCCCAGTATATGTAGCCAGGGGTATATGGGTATATGTGCCCAGTATATGTAGCCAGGTGTATAGTGGCCCCAGCATATGTAGCCAGGTGTATAGGTGTCCCCAGTATATTTAGCCAGGTGTCCCCCCAGCTGGAGGGGAGCAGTGCAGCGGAGAGGAGCATTGTGCGCAGCGTGGGGAAGGGCGGACATCCCCCCCCCCCTTCCCTCACCTTGGGGCTCCTATCCCTGGCTCTCCCCTCCATAAAGATTGCGGCGGCGGTGGCTGGCGGCGGTGACTGGCAGCGGCATCAGTGGGCGGGACTTACCTCCTCCAGTGTTCCGGCAAGTGGACGCTGTTCGTGCAGCTAGTCTGGTCTAGTGAAGACCAGAGCAGCGGCACACACAGCGACAACCCGGAACACTGGATGAGGTAAGTCCCGCCCACTGATGCCAGTCACCGCCGCCAGCCACCGCCGCCGCAATCTTTACGGAGGGGAGAGCCAGGGAGAGGAGCCCCAAGGTGAGGGAAGGGGGGGAAACGTCCACCCTTCCCCACGCTGCGCACAATGCTGCACTGCTCCCCTCCAGGGTGCTAGGGGAGACGGCATTCACTGTCCAAAAAAAGTGAGTGGACGGCGTCCCTCCGCGTTCACGCAGGACTCGACCCCTGCTGTGGAGTGTGTGGGCTGGCAATAGATCCCGCTCTGATCAGATCCATTCAGAGAGAAATCTATCTAATGGTCGATCTGGTGGAAGATCAACTAATGTTACGGTCACAATTACTGTGTAGTACATGAAGAGGTATGAAGTCAGTGGGGGTATCTGCTCTCAACCAGATTTTATCTTCAGATTTAGAGATTAGGTGGCACAAGTTGGCAAATCAATTGCTGCTCTTTGATCAATTCCTGATCAAGGAGGGATCAATCACATGCTATAAATGTGTTAGTACGCTGCACTCTACTACTTCAAAGCATTGTGGGTGCAGAATAGTACATCATTGTGCTAGCACACTGCATTCTTACAGGTCTACGCCTTTGTACAGTGCAATAAGCCAGTGCATAAGACTAGAGTGACCAGACGTCCCGGATTGCCCGGGACACGTCCCGGATTCGGGGTCCGCTGTCCCAGGCTTAATGAGGTCCCGGGAAACGTCCCGCTTTCAGCAGCGGGACGTCCCGGCCTCGGGACTCTGGCCACTCTCTCCTCAATGAACTGGCAGCGGCGTCTATAGACGCCGTGCCAGTTCATTGCCTGCAGCCCCGCTCCAGCCTCCTCTTCCGGTGTCTGTTTCCGACACCGGCAGGCGAGCAGGGCTACGGCAAGATGGCTGCCGAAGCCCTGTACTGGAGACCTATTTGTGTCTCCAGTACAGGGCTTCGGGCGCCATCTTGCCGTAGCCCTGTCAGCGCGGGAGAGAAGAGCAGGAGGAACAAGACGGTCCCGGGACGGAGCAGCGCGCCAGAGGCCGGACACTTCTGCCATTTTCCCGGCGCAACCCCCCCCCCCAGTCTTCGCCGCTGCGCGCTCAGTCCTCCCCACTTTTCGACGCGGCGCGCACGCGCGCCGCCCCCCCCCCCCCACGCCCCCCTCCCCGTCCCAGGTTGGACCCACAAAAATATGGTCACTCTAATAAGACCCAAAGATGTTCAGATAATATTGTTCAGCAGGAGGCCCCGTAAGTCCTGAAGAGGCGTGTTGTACCCGTGAAACAGCTATAGACCGGGGCAATTGTCTGTACCTGTTTGCAACCTGTTTAATAAAGACATTTACTTGGAGAGTGCCGGAGTCCGCATCTTCTAGTTATGTAATAAATGTTCAGCATACTGTCCAAGAAACAGAAAACCTGAGATCCAACTGCAGACAGACAACAAACTGGCTGCGTTTTAAATCACCCCTAATTATGGTATCATGTCCATAAACTACTGGTTTGTTGTGTCAGTGGCATCAAAGGATGTATTTGAATAAAGAAAACACGAATCTAAAATATCTAAATGTTTCCTTATAAATTTGCCTTATTATACTAATGTTTGGTTTCTGTCTATAAACGTATATAAAATAACACCTTGCATCCTGTAGTTCATACATTGTGCCATGTGACCATTCTGCACATTTAAAGGATGGAAAGTAAAGCTAAATCATGTAGATTGTGATTTCTTCAAGCAGCTGTTCACTAGCTACCATAAATTTCAGTCAAAAAGACCTTGTAAAATGTATTGTTATAGAGTTGCCAAATCATACATAAACATTTGCTATAATTGCTTATGTGTGCCAGATGGAGAGAGGACAAGACAGAAAGGCAAAGGGAGGGAAAGCCTTAAAGGCCTTTAAACTGAGCAGCTTGAACACTAATGTTATAAAAGATGTTCGGAGTGTTTTGACAGAGCAACTTGAGCGCAATGCCACCTCATTAAGTCCCAGAAAACAGTGAAAGAAAAAAAGTTTCCCTGCTCAATAGCACAGAGTGAGGTCACCAGCTAATCTAACTTCATGACAACAAAAGACACTTGACTGATGAGAAAGCTCTGTCCATTGGATGCCGACATTCCTTTACCTAAACCGTGCTTTCAACCCCAAGA